>NW_028142502.1:0-57544 GCF_055691185.1 Crinia signifera | reverse complement strand
TAAAATGCAGATTTAGACTTGTAGGCATTGTGTGAACAAGATAACGTTGAAAAATCGGCCCCAGCTTATTCCGCCTTAGAGAAAACCGCGTTGACATTTTTTCCAAATGCTGCAATATCTCAACGAAAAGAGCTAGAAGGCTGAAAATGCAGATTTAGACTTGTAGGCATTGTGTGAACAAGATAACGTTGAAAAATCGGCCCCAGCTTATTCCGCCTTAGAGAAAACCGCGTTGACATTTTTTCCAAATGCTTTGCAATATCTCCTTAACGAAAAGAGCTAGAAGGCTGAAAATGCAGATTTAGACTTGTAGGCATTGTGTGAACAAGATAACGTTGAAAAATCGGCCCCAGCTTATTCCGCCTTAGAGAAAACCGCGTTGACATTTTTTTCCAAATGCTTTGCAATATCTCCTTAACGAAAAGAGCTGGAAGGCTGAAAATGCAGATTTAGACTTGTAGGCATTGTGTGAACAAGATAGCGTTGAAAAATCGGCCCCAGCTTATTCCGCCTTAGAGAAAACCGCGTTGACATTTTTTCCAAATGCTTTGCAATATCTCCTTAACGAAAAGAGCTGGAAGGCTGAAAATGCAGATTTAGACTTGTAGGCATTGTGTGAACAAGATAACGTTGAAATATCGGCCCCAGCTTATTCCACCTTAGAGAAAACCGCGTTGACATTTTTTCCAAATGCTTTGCAATATCTCCTTAACGAAAAGAGCTGGAAGGCTGAAAATGCAGATTTAGACTTGTAGGCATTGTGTGAACAAGATAACGTTGAAAAATCGGCCCCAGCTTATTCCGCCTTAGAGAAAACCGCGTTGACATTTTTTCCAAATGCTTTGCAATATCTCCTTAACGAAAAGAGCTAGAAGGCTGAAAATGCAGATTTAGACTTGTAGGCATTGTGTGAACAAGATAACGTTGAAAAATCGGCCCCAGCTTATTCCGCCTTAGAGAAAACCGCGTTGACATTTTTTCCAAATGCTTTGCAATATCTCCTTAACGAAAAGAGCTGGAAGGCTGAAAATGCAGATTTAGACTTGTAGGCATTGTGTGAACAAGATAACGTTGAAATATCGGCCCCAGCTTATTCCACCTTAGAGAAAACCGCGTTGACATTTTTTCCAAATGCTTTGCAATATCTCCTTAACGAAAAGAGCTGGAAGGCTGAAAATGCAGATTTAGACTTGTAGGCATTGTGTGAACAAGATAACGTTGAAAAATCGGCCCCAGCTTATTCCGCCTTAGAGAAAACCGCGTTGACATTTTTTCCAAATGCTTTGCAATATCTCCTTAACGAAAAGAGCTAGAAGGCTGAAAATGCAGATTTAGACTTGTAGGCATTGTGTGAACAAGATAACGTTGAAAAATCGGCCCCAGCTTATTCCGCCTTAGAGAAAACCGCGTTGACATTTTTTCCAAATGCTTTGCAATATCTCCTTAACGAAAAGAGCTAGAAGGCTGAAAATGCAGATTTAGACTTGTAGGCATTGTGTGAACAAGATAACGTTGAAAAATCGGCCCCAGCTTATTCCGCCTTAGAGAAAACCGCGTTGACATTTTTTCCAAATGCTTTGCAATATCTCCTTAACGAAAAGAGCTGGAAGGCTGAAAATGCAGATTTAGACTTGTAGGCATTGTGTGAACAAGATAACGTTGAAAAATCGGCCCCAGCTTATTCCGCCTTAGAGAAAACCGCGTTGACATTTTTTCCAAATGCTTTGCAATATCTCCTTAACGAAAAGAGCTAGGAAGGCTGAAAATGCAGATTTAGACTTGTAGGCATTGTGTGAACAAGATAACGTTGAAAAATCGGCCCCAGCTTATTCCGCCTTAGAGAAAACCGCGTTGACATTTTTTCCAAATGCTTTGCAATATCTCCTTAACGAAAAGAGCCTAGAAGGCTGAAAATGCAGATTTAGACTTGTAGGCATTGTGTGAACAAGATAACGTTGAAAAATCGGCCCCAGCTTATTCCGCCTTAGAGAAAACCGCGTTGACATTTTTTCCAAATGCTTTGCAATATCTCCTTAACGAAAAGAGCTGGAAGGCTGAAAATGCAGATTTAGACTTGTAGGCATTGTGTGAACAAGATAACGTTGAAAAATCGGCCCCAGCTTATTCCGCCTTAGAGAAAACCGCGTTGACATTTTTTCCAAATGCTTTGCAATATCTCCTTAACGAAAAGAGCTGGAAGGCTGAAAATGCAGATTTAGACTTGTAGGCATTGTGTGAACAAGATAACGTTGAAAAATCGGCCCCAGCTTATTCCGCCTTAGAGAAAACCGCGTTGACATTTTTTCCAAATGCTTTGCAATATCTCCTTAACGAAAAGAGCTAGAAGGCTGAAAATGCAGATTTAGACTTGTAGGCATTGTGTGAACAAGATAACGTTGAAAAATCGGCCCCAGCTTATTCCGCCTTAGAGAAAACCGCGTTGACATTTTTTCCAAATGCTTTGCAATATCTCCTTAACGAAAAGAGCTAGAAGGCTGAAAATGCAGATTTAGACTTGTAGGCATTGTGTGAACAAGATAACGTTGAAAAATCGGCCCCAGCTTATTCCGCCTTAGAGAAAACCGCGTTGACATTTTTTCCAAATGCTTTGCAATATCTCCTTAACGAAAAGAGCTGGAAGGCTGAAAATGCAGATTTAGACTTGTAGGCATTGTGTGAACAAGATAACGTTGAAAAATCGGCCCCAGCTTATTCCGCCTTAGAGAAAACCGCGTTGACATTTTTTCCAAATGCTTTGCAATATCTCCTTAACGAAAAGAGCTAGAAGGCTGAAAATGCAGATTTAGACTTGTAGGCATTGTGTGAACAAGATAACGTTGAAAAATCGGCCCCAGCTTATTCCGCCTTAGAGAAAACCGCGTTGACATTTTTTCCAAATGCTTTGCAATATCTCCTTAACGAAAAGAGCTAGAAGGCTGAAAATGCAGATTTAGACTTGTAGGCATTGTGTGAACAAGATAACGTTGAAAAATCGGCCCCAGCTTATTCCGCCTTAGAGAAAACCGCGTTGACATTTTTTCCAAATGCTTTGCAATATCTCCTTAACGAAAAGAGCTGGAAGGCTGAAAATGCAGATTTAGACTTGTAGGCATTGTGTGAACAAGATAGCGTTGAAAAATCGGCCCCAGCTTATTCCGCCTTAGAGAAAACCGCGTTGACATTTTTTCCAAATGCTTTGCAATATCTCCTTAACGAAAAGAGCTGGAAGGCTGAAAATGCAGATTTAGACTTGTAGGCATTGTGTGAACAAGATAACGTTGAAAAATCGGCCCCAGCTTATTCCGCCTTAGAGAAAACCGCGTTGACATTTTTTCCAAATGCTTTGCAATATCTCCTTAACGAAAAGAGCTGGAAGGCTGAAAATGCAGATTTAGACTTGTAGGCATTGTGTGAACAAGATAACGTTGAAAAATCGGCCCCAGCTTATTCCGCCTTAGAGAAAACCGCGTTGACATTTTTTCCAAATGCTTTGCAATATCTCCTTAACGAAAAGAGCTAGAAGGCTGAAAATGCAGATTTAGACTTGTAGGCATTGTGTGAACAAGATAACGTTGAAAAATCGGCCCCAGCTTATTCCGCCTTAGAGAAAACCGCGTTGACATTTTTTCCAAATGCTTTGCAATATCTCCTTAACGAAAAGAGCTGGAAGGCTGAAAATGCAGATTTAGACTTGTAGGCATTGTGTGAACAAGATAACGTTGAAAAATCGGCCCCAGCTTATTCCGCCTTAGAGAAAACCGCGTTGACATTTTTTCCAAATGCTTTGCAATATCTCCTTAACGAAAAGAGCTAGAAGGCTGAAAATGCAGATTTAGACTTGTAGGCATTGTGTGAACAAGATAACGTTGAAAAATCGGCCCCAGCTTATTCCGCCTTAGAGAAAACCGCGTTGACATTTTTTCCAAATGCTTTGCAATATCTCCTTAACGAAAAGAGCCAGAAGGCTGAAAATGCAGATTTAGACTTGTAGGCATTGTTTGAACAAGATAACTTTGAAAAATCGGCCCCAGCTTATTCCGCCTTAGAGAAAACCGCGTTGACATTTTTTCCAAATGCTTTGCAATATCTCCTTAACGAAAAGAGCCAGAAGGCTGAAAATGCAGATTTAGACTTGTAGGCATTGTGTGAACAAGATAACGTTGAAAAATCGGCCCCAGCTTATTCCGCCTTAGAGAAAACCGCGTTGACATTTTTTCCAAATGCTTTGCAATATCTCCTTAACGAAAAGAGCTAGAAGGCTGAAAATGCAGATTTAGACTTGTAGGCATTGTGTGAACAAGATAACGTTGAAAAATCGGCCCCAGCTTATTCCGCCTTAGAGAAAACCGCGTTGACATTTTTTCCAAATGCTTTGCAATATCTCCTTAACGAAAAGAGCTGGAAGGCTGAAAATGCAGATTTAGACTTGTAGGCATTGTGTGAACAAGATAACGTTGAAAAATCGGCCCCAGCTTATTCCGCCTTAGAGAAAACCGCGTTGACATTTTTTCCAAATGCTTTGCAATATCTCCTTAACGAAAAGAGCTAGAAGGCTGAAAATGCAGATTTAGACTTGTAGGCATTGTGTGAACAAGATAACGTTGAAAAATCGGCCCCAGCTTATTCCGCCTTAGAGAAAACCGCGTTGACATTTTTTCCAAATGCTTTGCAATATCTCCTTAACGAAAAGAGCTGGAAGGCTGAAAATGCAGATTTAGACTTGTAGGCATTGTGTGAACAAGATAGCGTTGAAAAATCGGCCCCAGCTTATTCCGCCTTAGAGAAAACCGCGTTGACATTTTTTCCAAATGCTTTGCAATATCTCCTTAACGAAAAGAGCTGGAAGGCTGAAAATGCAGATTTAGACTTGTAGGCATTGTGTGAACAAGATAACGTTGAAATATCGGCCCCAGCTTATTCCACCTTAGAGAAAACCGCGTTGACATTTTTTCCAAATGCTTTGCAATATCTCCTTAACGAAAAGAGCTGGAAGGCTGAAAATGCAGATTTAGACTTGTAGGCATTGTGTGAACAAGATAACGTTGAAAAATCGGCCCCAGCTTATTCCGCCTTAGAGAAAACCGCGTTGACATTTTTTCCAAATGCTTTGCAATATCTCCTTAACGAAAAGAGCTAGAAGGCTGAAAATGCAGATTTAGACTTGTAGGCATTGTGTGAACAAGATAACGTTGAAAAATCGGCCCCAGCTTATTCCGCCTTAGAGAAAACCGCGTTGACATTTTTTCCAAATGCTTTGCAATATCTCCTTAACGAAAAGAGCTGGAAGGCTGAAAATGCAGATTTAGACTTGTAGGCATTGTGTGAACAAGATAACGTTGAAAAATCGGCCCCAGCTTATTCCGCCTTAGAGAAAACCGCGTTGACATTTTTTCCAAATGCTTTGCAATATCTCCTTAACGAAAAGAGCTAGAAGGCTGAAAATGCAGATTTAGACTTGTAGGCATTGTGTGAACAAGATAACGTTGAAAAATCGGCCCCAGCTTATTCCGCCTTAGAGAAAACCGCGTTGACATTTTTTCCAAATGCTTTGCAATATCTCCTTAACGAAAAGAGCTGGAAGGCTGAAAATGCAGATTTAGACTTGTAGGCATTGTGTGAACAAGATAACGTTGAAAAATCGGCCCCAGCTTATTCCGCCTTAGAGAAAACCGCGTTGACATTTTTTCCAAATGCTTTGCAATATCTCCTTAACGAAAAGAGCCAGAAGGCTGAAAATGCAGATTTAGACTTGTAGGCATTGTTTGAACAAGATAACGTTGAAAAATCGGCCCCAGCTTATTCCGCCTTAGAGAAAACCGCGTTGACATTTTTTCCAAATGCTTTGCAATATCTCCTTAACGAAAAGAGCCAGAAGGCTGAAAATGCAGATTTAGACTTGTAGGCATTGTGTGAACAAGATAACGTTGAAAAATCGGCCCCAGCTTATTCCGCCTTAGAGAAAACCGCGTTGACATTTTTTCCAAATGCTTTGCAATATCTCCTTAACGAAAAGAGCTAGAAGGCTGAAAATGCAGATTTAGACTTGTAGGCATTGTGTGAACAAGATAACGTTGAAAAATCGGCCCCAGCTTATTCCGCCTTAGAGAAAACCGCGTTGACATTTTTTCCAAATGCTTTGCAATATCTCCTTAACGAAAAGAGCTGGAAGGCTGAAAATGCAGATTTAGACTTGTAGGCATTGTGTGAACAAGATAACGTTGAAAAATCGGCCCCAGCTTATTCCGCCTTAGAGAAAACCGCGTTGACATTTTTTCCAAATGCTTTGCAATATCTCCTTAACGAAAAGAGCTAGAAGGCTGAAAATGCAGATTTAGACTTGTAGGCATTGTGTGAACAAGATAACGTTGAAAAATCGGCCCCAGCTTATTCCGCCTTAGAGAAAACCGCGTTGACATTTTTTCCAAATGCTTTGCAATATCTCCTTAACGAAAAGAGCTGGAAGGCTGAAAATGCAGATTTAGACTTGTAGGCATTGTGTGAACAAGATAGCGTTGAAAAATCGGCCCCAGCTTATTCCGCCTTAGAGAAAACCGCGTTGACATTTTTTCCAAATGCTTTGCAATATCTCCTTAACGAAAAGAGCTGGAAGGCTGAAAATGCAGATTTAGACTTGTAGGCATTGTGTGAACAAGATAACGTTGAAATATCGGCCCCAGCTTATTCCACCTTAGAGAAAACCGCGTTGACATTTTTTCCAAATGCTTTGCAATATCTCCTTAACGAAAAGAGCTGGAAGGCTGAAAATGCAGATTTAGACTTGTAGGCATTGTGTGAACAAGATAACGTTGAAAAATCGGCCCCAGCTTATTCCGCCTTAGAGAAAACCGCGTTGACATTTTTTCCAAATGCTTTGCAATATCTCCTTAACGAAAAGAGCTAGAAGGCTGAAAATGCAGATTTAGACTTGTAGGCATTGTGTGAACAAGATAACGTTGAAAAATCGGCCCCAGCTTATTCCGCCTTAGAGAAAACCGCGTTGACATTTTTTCCAAATGCTTTGCAATATCTCCTTAACGAAAAGAGCTGGAAGGCTGAAAATGCAGATTTAGACTTGTAGGCATTGTGTGAACAAGATAACGTTGAAAAATCGGCCCCAGCTTATTCCGCCTTAGAGAAAACCGCGTTGACATTTTTCCAAATGCTTTGCAATATCTCCTTAACGAAAAGAGCTAGAAGGCTGAAAATGCAGATTTAGACTTGTAGGCATTGTGTGAACAAGATAACGTTGAAAAATCGGCCCCAGCTTATTCCGCCTTAGAGAAAACCGCGTTGACATTTTTTCCAAATGCTTTGCAATATCTCCTTAACGAAAAGAGCTGGAAGGCTGAAAATGCAGATTTAGACTTGTAGGCATTGTGTGAACAAGATAACGTTGAAAAATCGGCCCCAGCTTATTCCGCCTTAGAGAAAACCGCGTTGACATTTTTTCCAAATGCTTTGCAATATCTCCTTAACGAAAAGAGCCAGAAGGCTGAAAATGCAGATTTAGACTTGTAGGCATTGTTTGAACAAGATAACGTTGAAAAATCGGCCCCAGCTTATTCCGCCTTAGAGAAAACCGCGTTGACATTTTTTCCAAATGCTTTGCAATATCTCCTTAACGAAAAGAGCCAGAAGGCTGAAAATGCAGATTTAGACTTGTAGGCATTGTGTGAACAAGATAACGTTGAAAAATCGGCCCCAGCTTATTCCGCCTTAGAGAAAACCGCGTTGACATTTTTTCCAAATGCTTTGCAATATCTCCTTAACGAAAAGAGCTAGAAGGCTGAAAATGCAGATTTAGACTTGTAGGCATTGTGTGAACAAGATAACGTTGAAAAATCGGCCCCAGCTTATTCCGCCTTAGAGAAAACCGCGTTGACATTTTTTCCAAATGCTTTGCAATATCTCCTTAACGAAAAGAGCTGGAAGGCTGAAAATGCAGATTTAGACTTGTAGGCATTGTGTGAACAAGATAACGTTGAAAAATCGGCCCCAGCTTATTCCGCCTTAGAGAAAACCGCGTTGACATTTTTTCCAAATGCTTTGCAATATCTCCTTAACGAAAAGAGCTAGAAGGCTGAAAATGCAGATTTAGACTTGTAGGCATTGTGTGAACAAGATAACGTTGAAAAATCGGCCCCAGCTTATTCCGCCTTAGAGAAAACCGCGTTGACATTTTTTCCAAATGCTTTGCAATATCTCCTTAACGAAAAGAGCTGGAAGGCTGAAAATGCAGATTTAGACTTGTAGGCATTGTGTGAACAAGATAGCGTTGAAAAATCGGCCCCAGCTTATTCCGCCTTAGAGAAAACCGCGTTGACATTTTTTCCAAATGCTTTGCAATATCTCCTTAACGAAAAGAGCTGGAAGGCTGAAAATGCAGATTTAGACTTGTAGGCATTGTGTGAACAAGATAACGTTGAAATATCGGCCCCAGCTTATTCCACCTTAGAGAAAACCGCGTTGACATTTTTTCCAAATGCTTTGCAATATCTCCTTAACGAAAAGAGCTGGAAGGCTGAAAATGCAGATTTAGACTTGTAGGCATTGTGTGAACAAGATAACGTTGAAAAATCGGCCCCAGCTTATTCCGCCTTAGAGAAAACCGCGTTGACATTTTTTCCAAATGCTTTGCAATATCTCCTTAACGAAAAGAGCTAGAAGGCTGAAAATGCAGATTTAGACTTGTAGGCATTGTGTGAACAAGATAACGTTGAAAAATCGGCCCCAGCTTATTCCGCCTTAGAGAAAACCGCGTTGACATTTTTTCCAAATGCTTTGCAATATCTCCTTAACGAAAAGAGCTGGAAGGCTGAAAATGCAGATTTAGACTTGTAGGCATTGTGTGAACAAGATAACGTTGAAAAATCGGCCCCAGCTTATTCCGCCTTAGAGAAAACCGCGTTGACATTTTTTCCAAATGCTTTGCAATATCTCCTTAACGAAAAGAGCTAGAAGGCTGAAAATGCAGATTTAGACTTGTAGGCATTGTGTGAACAAGATAACGTTGAAAAATCGGCCCCAGCTTATTCCGCCTTAGAGAAAACCGCGTTGACATTTTTTCCAAATGCTTTGCAATATCTCCTTAACGAAAAGAGCTGGAAGGCTGAAAATGCAGATTTAGACTTGTAGGCATTGTGTGAACAAGATAACGTTGAAAAATCGGCCCCAGCTTATTCCGCCTTAGAGAAAACCGCGTTGACATTTTTTCCAAATGCTTTGCAATATCTCCTTAACGAAAAGAGCCAGAAGGCTGAAAATGCAGATTTAGACTTGTAGGCATTGTTTGAACAAGATAACGTTGAAAAATCGGCCCCAGCTTATTCCGCCTTAGAGAAAACCGCGTTGACATTTTTTCCAAATGCTTTGCAATATCTCCTTAACGAAAAGAGCCAGAAGGCTGAAAATGCAGATTTAGACTTGTAGGCATTGTGTGAACAAGATAACGTTGAAAAATCGGCCCCAGCTTATTCCGCCTTAGAGAAAACCGCGTTGACATTTTTTCCAAATGCTTTGCAATATCTCCTTAACGAAAAGAGCTAGAAGGCTGAAAATGCAGATTTAGACTTGTAGGCATTGTGTGAACAAGATAACGTTGAAAAATCGGCCCCAGCTTATTCCGCCTTAGAGAAAACCGCGTTGACATTTTTTCCAAATGCTTTGCAATATCTCCTTAACGAAAAGAGCTGGAAGGGTGAAAATGCAGATTTAGACTTGTAGGCATTGTGTGAACAAGATAACGTTGAAAAATCGGCCCCAGCTTATTCCGCCTTAGAGAAAACCGCGTTGACATTTTTTCCAAATGCTTTGCAATATCTCCTTAACGAAAAGAGCTAGAAGGCTGAAAATGCAGATTTAGACTTGTAGGCATTGTGTGAACAAGATAACGTTGAAAAATCGGCCCCAGCTTATTCCGCCTTAGAGAAAACCGCGTTGACATTTTTTCCAAATGCTTTGCAATATCTCCTTAACGAAAAGAGCTGGAAGGCTGAAAATGCAGATTTAGACTTGTAGGCATTGTGTGAACAAGATAGCGTTGAAAAATCGGCCCCAGCTTATTCCGCCTTAGAGAAAACCGCGTTGACATTTTTTCCAAATGCTTTGCAATATCTCCTTAACGAAAAGAGCTGGAAGGCTGAAAATGCAGATTTAGACTTGTAGGCATTGTGTGAACAAGATAACGTTGAAATATCGGCCCCAGCTTATTCCACCTTAGAGAAAACCGCGTTGACATTTTTTCCAAATGCTTTGCAATATCTCCTTAACGAAAAGAGCTGGAAGGCTGAAAATGCAGATTTAGACTTGTAGGCATTGTGTGAACAAGATAACGTTGAAAAATCGGCCCCAGCTTATTCCGCCTTAGAGAAAACCGCGTTGACATTTTTTCCAAATGCTTTGCAATATCTCCTTAACGAAAAGAGCTAGAAGGCTGAAAATGCAGATTTAGACTTGTAGGCATTGTGTGAACAAGATAACGTTGAAAAATCGGCCCCAGCTTATTCCGCCTTAGAGAAAACCGCGTTGACATTTTTTCCAAATGCTTTGCAATATCTCCTTAACGAAAAGAGCTGGAAGGCTGAAAATGCAGATTTAGACTTGTAGGCATTGTGTGAACAAGATAACGTTGAAAAATCGGCCCCAGCTTATTCCGCCTTAGAGAAAACCGCGTTGACATTTTTTCCAAATGCTTTGCAATATCTCCTTAACGAAAAGAGCTAGAAGGCTGAAAATGCAGATTTAGACTTGTAGGCATTGTGTGAACAAGATAACGTTGAAAAATCGGCCCCAGCTTATTCCGCCTTAGAGAAAACCGCGTTGACATTTTTTCCAAATGCTTTGCAATATCTCCTTAACGAAAAGAGCTGGAAGGCTGAAAATGCAGATTTAGACTTGTAGGCATTGTGTGAACAAGATAACGTTGAAAAATCGGCCCCAGCTTATTCCGCCTTAGAGAAAACCGCGTTGACATTTTTTCCAAATGCTTTGCAATATCTCCTTAACGAAAAGAGCCAGAAGGCTGAAAATGCAGATTTAGACTTGTAGGCATTGTTTGAACAAGAAAACGTTGAAAAATCGGCCCCAGCTCATTCCGCCTTAGAGAAAACCGCGTTGACATTTTTTCCAAATGCTTTGCAATATCTCCTTAACGAAAAGAGCTAGAAGGCTGAAAATGCAGATTTAGACTTGCCTACAAGTCTAAATCTGCAGTTTCAGCCTTCTAGCTCTTTTCGTTAAGGAGATATTGCAAAGCATTTGGAAAAAATGTCAACGCGGTTTTCTCTAAGGCGGAATGAGCTGGGGCCGATTTTTCAACGTTTTCTTGTTCACACAATGCCTACAAGTCTAAATCTGCATTTACAGCCTTCTAGCTCTTTTCGTTAAGAAGATATTGCAAAGCATTTGGAAAAAATGTCAACGCGGTTTTCTCTAAGGCGGAATAAGCTGGGGCCGATTTTTCAACGTTATCTTGTTCACACAATGCCTACAAGTCTAAATCTGCAGTTTCAGCCTTCTAGCTCTTTTCGTTAAGGAGATATTGCAAAGCATTTGGAAAAAATGTCAACGCGGTTTTCTCTAAGGCGGAATGAGCTGGGGCCGATTTTTCAACGTTTTCTTGTTCACACAATGCCTACAAGTCTAAATCTGCATTTTCAGCCTTCTAGCTCTTTTCCTTAAGGAGATATTGCAAAGCATTTGGAAAAAATGTCAACGCGGTTTTCTCTAAGGCGGAATAAGCTGGGGCCGATTTTTCAACGATTTCTTGTTCACACAATGCCTACAAGTCTAAATCTGCATTTTCAGCCTTCTAGCTCTTTTCGTTAAGGAGATATTGCAAAGCATTTGGAAAAAATGTCAACGCGGTTTTCTCTAAGGCGGAATGAGCTGGGGCCGATTTTTCAACGCTATCTTGTTTACACAATGCCTACAAGTCTAAATCTGCATTTTCAGCCTTCTAGCTCTTTTCGTTAAGGAGATATTGCAAAGCATTTGGAAAAAATGTCAACGCGGTTTTCTCTAAGGCGGAATGAGCTGGGGCCGATTTTTCAACGCTATCTTGTTCACACAATGCCTACAAGTCTAAATCTGCATTTTCAGCCTTCTAGCTCTTTTCGTTAAGGAGATATTGCAAAGCATTTGGAAAAAATGTCAACGCGGTTTTCTCTAAGGCGGAATGAGCTGGGGCCGATTTTTCAACGTTTTCTTGTTCACACAATGCCTACAAGTCTAAATCTGCATTTTCAGCCTTCTAGCTCTTTTCGTTAAGGAGATATTGCAAAGCATTTGGAAAAAATGTCAACGCGGTTTTCTCTAAGGCGGAATAAGCTGGGGCCGATTTTTCAACGTTATCTTGTTCACACAATGCCTACAAGTCTAAATCTGCAGTTTCAGCCTTCTAGCTCTTTTCGTTAAGGAGATATTGCAAAGCATTTGGAAAAAATGTCAACGCGGTTTTCTCTAAGGCGGAATGAGCTGGGGCCGATTTTTCAACGTTTTCTTGTTCACACAATTCCTACAAGTCTAAATCTGCATTTTCAGCCTTCTAGCTCTTTTCGTTAAGGAGATATTGCAAAGCATTTGGAAAAAATGTCAACGCGGTTTTCTCTAAGGCGGAATAAGCTGGGGCCGATTTTTCAACGTTATCTTGTTCACACAATGCCTACAAGTCTAAATCTGCATTTTCAGCCTTCTAGCTCTTTTCGTTAAGGAGATATTGCAAAGCATTTGGAAAAAATGTCAACGCGGTTTTCTCTAAGGCGGAATAAGCTGGGGCCGATTTTTCAACGTTATCTTGTTCACACAATGCCTACAAGTCTAAATCTGCATTTTCAGCCTTCTAGCTCTTTTCGTTAAGGAGATATTGCAAAGCATTTGGAAAAAATGTCAACGCGGTTTTCTCTAAGGCGGAATGAGCTGGGGCCGATTTTTCAACGCTATCTTGTTCACACAATGCCTACAAGTCTAAATCTGCATTTTCAGCCTTCTAGCTCTTTTCCTTAAGGAGATATTGCAAAGCATTTGGAAAAAATGTCAACGCGGTTTTCTCTAAGGCGGAATAAGCTGGGGCCGATTTTTCAACGTTATCTTGTTCACACAATGCCTACAAGTCTAAATCTGCATTTTCAGCCTTCTAGCTCTTTTCGTTAAGAAGATATTGCAAAGCATTTGGAAAAAATGTCAACGCGGTTTTCTCTAAGGCGGAATAAGCTGGGGCCGATTTTTCAACGTTATCTTGTTCACACAATGCCTACAAGTCTAAATCTGCAGTTTCAGCCTTCTAGCTCTTTTCGTTAAGGAGATATTGCAAAGCATTTGGAAAAAATGTCAACGCGGTTTTCTCTAAGGCGGAATGAGCTGGGGCCGATTTTTCAACGTTTTCTTGTTCACACAATTCCTACAAGTCTAAATCTGCATTTTCAGCCTTCTAGCTCTTTTCGTTAAGGAGATATTGCAAAGCATTTGGAAAAAATGTCAACGCGGTTTTCTCTAAGGCGGAATAAGCTGGGGCCGATTTTTCAACGTTATCTTGTTCACACAATGCCTACAAGTCTAAATCTGCATTTTCAGCCTTCTAGCTCTTTTCGTTAAGGAGATATTGCAAAGCATTTGGAAAAAATGTCAACGCGGTTTTCTCTAAGGCGGAATAAGCTGGGGCCGATTTTTCAACGTTATCTTGTTCACACAATGCCTACAAGTCTAAATCTGCATTTTCAGCCTTCTAGCTCTTTTCGTTAAGGAGATATTGCAAAGCATTTGGAAAAAATGTCAACGCGGTTTTCTCTAAGGCGGAATGAGCTGGGGCCGATTTTTCAACGCTATCTTGTTCACACAATGCCTACAAGTCTAAATCTGCATTTTCAGCCTTCTAGCTCTTTTCCTTAAGGAGATATTGCAAAGCATTTGGAAAAAATGTCAACGCGGTTTTCTCTAAGGCGGAATAAGCTGGGGCCGATTTTTCAACGTTATCTTGTTCACACAATGCCTACAAGTCTAAATCTGCATTTTCAGCCTTCTAGCTCTTTTCGTTAAGGAGATATTGCAAAGCATTTGGAAAAAATGTCAACGCGGTTTTCTCTAAGGCGGAATGAGCTGGGGCCGATTTTTCAACGCTATCTTGTTCACACAATGCCTACAAGTCTAAATCTGCATTTTCAGCCTTCTAGCTCTTTTTCTTAAGGAGATATTGCAAAGCATTTGGAAAAAATGTCAACGCGGTTTTCTCTAAGGCGGAATAAGCTGGGGCCGATTTTTCAACGATTTCTTGTTCACACAATGCCTACAAGTCTAAATCTGCATTTTCAGCCTTCTAGCTCTTTTCGTTAAGGAGATATTGCAAAGCATTTGGAAAAAATGTCAACGCGGTTTTCTCTAAGGCGGAATGAGCTGGGGCCGATTTTTCAACGCTATCTTGTTTACACAATGCCTACAAGTCTAAATCTGCATTTTCAGCCTTCTAGCTCTTTTCGTTAAGGAGATATTGCAAAGCATTTGGAAAAAATGTCAACGCTGTTTTCTCTAAGGCGGAATGAGCTGGGGCCGATTTTTCAACGTTATCTTGTTCACACAATGCCTACAAGTCTAAATCTGCATTTTCAGCCTTCTAGCTCTTTTCGTTAAGGAGATATTGCAAAGCATTTGGAAAAAATGTCAACGCGGTTTTCTCTAAGGCGGAATGAGCTGGGGCCGATTTTTCAACGCTATCTTGTTCATACAATGCCTACAAGTCTAAATCTGCATTTTCAGCCTTCTAGCTCTTTTCGTTAAGGAGATATTGCAAAGCATTTGGAAAAAATGTCAATGCGGTTTTCTCTAAGGCGGAATAAGCTGGGGCCGATTTTTCAACGTTATCTTGTTCACACAATGCCTACAAGTCTAAATCTGCATTTTCAGCCTTCTAGCTCTTTTCGTTAAGAAGATATTGCAAAGCATTTGGAAAAAATGTCAACGCGGTTTTCTCTAAGGCGGAATAAGCTGGGGCCGATTTTTCAACGTTATCTTGTTCACACAATGCCTACAAGTCTAAATCTGCATTTTCAGCCTTCTAGCTCTTTTCGTTAAGGAGATATTGCAAAGCATTTGGAAAAAATGTCAACGCGGTTTTCTCTAAGGCGGAATGAGCTGGGGCCGATTTTTCAACGTTTTCTTGTTCACACAATGCCTACAAGTCTAAATCTGCATTTACAGCCTTCTAGCTCTTTTCGTTAAGAAGATATTGCAAAGCATTTGGAAAAAATGTCAACGCGGTTTTCTCTAAGGCGGAATAAGCTGGGGCCGATTTTTCAACGTTATCTTGTTCACACAATGCCTACAAGTCTAAATCTGCAGTTTCAGCCTTCTAGCTCTTTTCGTTAAGGAGATATTGCAAAGCATTTGGAAAAAATGTCAACGCGGTTTTCTCTAAGGCGGAATGAGCTGGGGCCGATTTTTCAACGTTTTCTTGTTCACACAATGCCTACAAGTCTAAATCTGCATTTTCAGCCTTCTAGCTCTTTTCCTTAAGGAGATATTGCAAAGCATTTGGAAAAAATGTCAACGCGGTTTTCTCTAAGGCGGAATAAGCTGGGGCCGATTTTTCAACGATTTCTTGTTCACACAATGCCTACAAGTCTAAATCTGCATTTTCAGCCTTCTAGCTCTTTTCGTTAAGGAGATATTGCAAAGCATTTGGAAAAAATGTCAACGCGGTTTTCTCTAAGGCGGAATGAGCTGGGGCCGATTTTTCAACGCTATCTTGTTTACACAATGCCTACAAGTCTAAATCTGCATTTTCAGCCTTCTAGCTCTTTTCGTTAAGGAGATATTGCAAAGCATTTGGAAAAAATGTCAACGCGGTTTTCTCTAAGGCGGAATGAGCTGGGGCCGATTTTTCAACGCTATCTTGTTCACACAATGCCTACAAGTCTAAATCTGCATTTTCAGCCTTCTAGCTCTTTTCGTTAAGGAGATATTGCAAAGCATTTGGAAAAAATGTCAACGCGGTTTTCTCTAAGGCGGAATGAGCTGGGGCCGATTTTTCAACGTTTTCTTGTTCACACAATGCCTACAAGTCTAAATCTGCATTTTCAGCCTTCTAGCTCTTTTCGTTAAGGAGATATTGCAAAGCATTTGGAAAAAATGTCAACGCGGTTTTCTCTAAGGCGGAATGAGCTGGGGCCGATTTTTCAACGTTTTCTTGTTCACACAATGCCTACAAGTCTAAATCTGCATTTTCAGCCTTCTAGCTCTTTTCGTTAAGGAGATATTGCAAAGCATTTGGAAAAAATGTCAACGCGGTTTTCTCTAAGGCGGAATAAGCTGGGGCCGATTTTTCAACGTTATCTTGTTCACACAATGCCTACAAGTCTAAATCTGCATTTTCAGCCTTCTAGCTCTTTTCGTTAAGGAGATATTGCAAAGCATTTGGAAAAAATGTCAACGCGGTTTTCTCTAAGGCGGAATGAGCTGGGGCCGATTTTTCAACGTTTTCTTGTTCACACAATGCCTACAAGTCTAAATCTGCATTTACAGCCTTCTAGCTCTTTTCGTTAAGAAGATATTGCAAAGCATTTGGAAAAAATGTCAACGCGGTTTTCTCTAAGGCGGAATAAGCTGGGGCCGATTTTTCAACGTTATCTTGTTCACACAATGCCTACAAGTCTAAATCTGCAGTTTCAGCCTTCTAGCTCTTTTCGTTAAGGAGATATTGCAAAGCATTTGGAAAAAATGTCAACGCGGTTTTCTCTAAGGCGGAATGAGCTGGGGCCGATTTTTCAACGTTTTCTTGTTCACACAATGCCTACAAGTCTAAATCTGCATTTTCAGCCTTCTAGCTCTTTTCCTTAAGGAGATATTGCAAAGCATTTGGAAAAAATGTCAACGCGGTTTTCTCTAAGGCGGAATAAGCTGGGGCCGATTTTTCAACGATTTCTTGTTCACACAATGCCTACAAGTCTAAATCTGCATTTTCAGCCTTCTAGCTCTTTTCGTTAAGGAGATATTGCAAAGCATTTGGAAAAAATGTCAACGCGGTTTTCTCTAAGGCGGAATGAGCTGGGGCCGATTTTTCAACGCTATCTTGTTTACACAATGCCTACAAGTCTAAATCTGCATTTTCAGCCTTCTAGCTCTTTTCGTTAAGGAGATATTGCAAAGCATTTGGAAAAAATGTCAACGCGGTTTTCTCTAAGGCGGAATGAGCTGGGGCCGATTTTTCAACGCTATCTTGTTCACACAATGCCTACAAGTCTAAATCTGCATTTTCAGCCTTCTAGCTCTTTTCGTTAAGGAGATATTGCAAAGCATTTGGAAAAAATGTCAACGCGGTTTTCTCTAAGGCGGAATGAGCTGGGGCCGATTTTTCAACGTTTTCTTGTTCACACAATGCCTACAAGTCTAAATCTGCATTTTCAGCCTTCTAGCTCTTTTCGTTAAGGAGATATTGCAAAGCATTTGGAAAAAATGTCAACGCGGTTTTCTCTAAGGCGGAATGAGCTGGGGCCGATTTTTCAACGTTTTCTTGTTCACACAATGCCTACAAGTCTAAATCTGCATTTTCAGCCTTCTAGCTCTTTTCGTTAAGGAGATATTGCAAAGCATTTGGAAAAAATGTCAACGCGGTTTTCTCTAAGGCGGAATAAGCTGGGGCCGATTTTTCAACGTTATCTTGTTCACACAATGCCTACAAGTCTAAATCTGCATTTTCAGCCTTCTAGCTCTTTTCGTTAAGGAGATATTGCAAAGCATTTGGAAAAAATGTCAACGCGGTTTTCTCTAAGGCGGAATGAGCTGGGGCCGATTTTTCAACGTTTTCTTGTTCACACAATGCCTACAAGTCTAAATCTGCATTTTCAGCCTTCTAGCTCTTTTCGTTAAGGAGATATTGCAAAGCATTTGGAAAAAATGTCAACGCGGTTTTCTCTAAGGCGGAATAAGCTGGGGCCGATTTTTCAACGTTATCTTGTTCACACAATGCCTACAAGTCTAAATCTGCATTTTCAGCCTTCTAGCTCTTTTCGTTAAGGAGATATTGCAAAGCATTTGGAAAAAATGTCAACGCGGTTTTCTCTAAGGCGGAATAAGCTGGGGCCGATTTTTCAACGTTATCTTGTTCACACAATGCCTACAAGTCTAAATCTGCATTTTCAGCCTTCTAGCTCTTTTCGTTAAGGAGATATTGCAAAGCATTTGGAAAAAATGTCAACGCGGTTTTCTCTAAGGCGGAATAAGCTGGGGCCGAGTTTTCAACGTTATCTTGTTCACACAATGCCTACAAGTCTAAATCTGCATTTTCAGCCTTCTAGCTCTTTTCGTTAAGGAGATATTGCAAAGCATTTGGAAAAAATGTCAACGCGGTTTTCTCTAAGGCGGAATGAGCTGGGGCCGATTTTTCAACGCTATCTTGTTCACACAATGCCTACAAGTCTAAATCTGCATTTTCAGCCTTCTAGCTCTTTTCCTTAAGGAGATATTGCAAAGCATTTGGAAAAAATGTCAACGCGGTTTTCTCTAAGGCGGAATAAGCTGGGGCCGATTTTTCAACGATATCTTGTTCACACAATGCCTACAAGTCTAAATCTGCATTTTCAGCCTTCTAGCTCTTTTCGTTAAGGAGATATTGCAAAGCATTTGGAAAAAATGTCAACGCGGTTTTCTCTAAGGCGGAATGAGCTGGGGCCGATTTTTCAACGCTATCTTGTTCACACAATGCCTACAAGTCTAAATCTGCATTTTCAGCCTTCTAGCTCTTTTCGTTAAGGAGATATTGCAAGGCATTTGGAAAAAATGTCAACGCGGTTTTCTCTAAGGCGGAATGAGCTGGGGCCGATTTTTCAACGTTTTCTTGTTCACACAATGCCTACAAGTCTAAATCTGCATTTTCAGCCTTCTAGCTCTTTTCGTTAAGGAGATATTGCAAAGCATTTGGAAAAAATGTCAACGCGGTTTTCTCTAAGGCGGAATGAGCTGGGGCCGATTTTTCAACGTTTTCTTGTTCACACAATGCCTACAAGTCTAAATCTGCATTTTCAGCCTTCTAGCTCTTTTCGTTAAGGAGATATTGCAAAGCATTTGGAAAAAATGTCAACGCGGTTTTCTCTAAGGCGGAATAAGCTGGGGCCGATTTTTCAACGTTATCTTGTTCACACAATGCCTACAAGTCTAAATCTGCATTTTCAGCCTTCTAGCTCTTTTCGTTAAGGAGATATTGCAAAGCATTTGGAAAAAATGTCAACGCGGTTTTCTCTAAGGCGGAATGAGCTGGGGCCGATTTTTCAACGCTATCTTGTTCACACAATGCCTACAAGTCTAAATCTGCATTTTCAGCCTTCTAGCTCTTTTCGTTAAGGAGATATTGCAAAGCATTTGGAAAAAATGTCAACGCGGTTTTCTCTAAGGCGGAATGAGCTGGGGCCGATTTTTCAACGTTTTCTTGTTCACACAATGCCTACAAGTCTAAATCTGCATTTTCAGCCTTCTAGCTCTTTTCGTTAAGGAGATATTGCAAAGCATTTGGAAAAAATGTCAACGCGGTTTTCTCTAAGGCGGAATGAGCTGGGGCCGATTTTTCAACGTTTTCTTGTTCACACAATGCCTACAAGTCTAAATCTGCATTTTCAGCCTTCTAGCTCTTTTCGTTAAGGAGATATTGCAAAGCATTTGGAAAAAATGTCAACGCGGTTTTCTCTAAGGCGGAATAAGCTGGGGCCGATTTTTCAACGTTATCTTGTTCACACAATGCCTACAAGTCTAAATCTGCATTTTCAGCCTTCTAGCTCTTTTCGTTAAGGAGATATTGCAAAGCATTTGGAAAAAATGTCAACGCGGTTTTCTCTAAGGCGGAATAAGCTGGGGCCGATTTTTCAACGTTATCTTGTTCACACAATGCCTACAAGTCTAAATCTGCATTTTCAGCCTTCTAGCTCTTTTCGTTAAGGAGATATTGCAAAGCATTTGGAAAAAATGTCAACGCGGTTTTCTCTAAGGCGGAATAAGCTGGGGCCGAGTTTTCAACGTTATCTTGTTCACACAATGCCTACAAGTCTAAATCTGCATTTTCAGCCTTCTAGCTCTTTTCGTTAAGGAGATATTGCAAAGCATTTGGAAAAAATGTCAACGCGGTTTTCTCTAAGGCGGAATGAGCTGGGGCCGATTTTTCAACGCTATCTTGTTCACACAATGCCTACAAGTCTAAATCTGCATTTTCAGCCTTCTAGCTCTTTTCGTTAAGGAGATATTGCAAAGCATTTGGAAAAAATGTCAACGCGGTTTTCTCTAAGGCGGAATAAGCTGGGGCCGATTTTTCAACGATATCTTGTTCACACAATGCCTACAAGTCTAAATCTGCATTTTCAGCCTTCTAGCTCTTTTCGTTAAGGAGATATTGCAAAGCATTTGGAAAAAATGTCAACGCGGTTTTCTCTAAGGCGGAATGAGCTGGGGCCGATTTTTCAACGCTATCTTGTTCACACAATGCCTACAAGTCTAAATCTGCATTTTCAGCCTTCTAGCTCTTTTCGTTAAGGAGATATTGCAAAGCATTTGGAAAAAATGTCAACGCGGTTTTCTCTAAGGCGGAATAAGCTGGGGCCGATTTTTCAACGTTATCTTGTTCACACAATGCCTACAAGTCTAAATCTGCATTTTCAGCCTTCTAGCTCTTTTCGTTAAGGAGATATTGCAAGGCATTTGGAAAAAATGTCAACGCGGTTTTCTCTAAGGCGGAATAAGCTGGAGCCGATTTTTCAACGCTATCTTGTTCACACAATGCCTACAAGTCTAAATCTGCATTTTCAGCCTTCTAGCTCTTTTCGTTAAGGAGATATTGCAAAGCATTTGGAAAAAATGTCAACGCGGTTTTCTCTAAGGCGGAATGAGCTGGGGCCGATTTTTCAACGTTTTCTTGTTCACACAATGCCTACAAGTCTAAATCTGCATTTTCAGCCTTCTAGCTCTTTTCGTTAAGGAGATATTGCAAAGCATTTGGAAAAAATGTCAACGCGGTTTTCTCTAAGGCGGAATGAGCTGGGGCCGATTTTTCAACGCTATCTTGTTCACACAATGCCTACAAGTTTAAATCTGCATTTTCAGCCTTCTAGCTCTTTTCGTTAAGGAGATATTGCAAAGCATTTGGAAAAAATGTCAACGCGGTTTTCTCTAAGGCGGAATAAGCTGGGGCCGATTTTTCAACGTTATCTTGTTCACACAATGCCTACAAGTCTAAATCTGCATTTTCAGCCTTCTAGCTCTTTTCGTTAAGGAGATATTGCAAAGCATTTGGAAAAAATGTCAACGCGGTTTTCTCTAAGGCGGAATGAGCTGGGGGCGATTTTTGAACGCAATCTTGTTCACACAATGCCTACAAGTCTAAATCTGCATTTTCAGCCTTCTAGCTCTTTTCGTTAAGGAGATATTGCAAAGCATTTGGAAAAAATGTCAACGCGGTTTTCTCTAAGGCGGAATGAGCTGGGGCCGATTTTTCAACGTTTTCTTGTTCACACAATGCCTACAAGTCTAAATCTGCATTTTCAGCCTTCTAGCTCTTTTCGTTAAGGAGATATTGCAAAGCATTTGGAAAAAATGTCAACGCGGTTTTCTCTAAGGCGGAATAAGCTGGGGCCGATTTTTCAACGTTATCTTGTTCACACAATGCCTACAAGTCTAAATCTGCATTTTCAGCCTTCTAGCTCTTTTCGTTAAGGAGATATTGCAAAGCATTTGGAAAAAATGTCAACGCGGTTTTCTCTAAGGCGGAATGAGCTGGGGCCGATTTTTCAACGTTTTCTTGTTCACACAATGCCTACAAGTCTAAATCTGCATTTTCAGCCTTCTAGCTCTTTTCGTTAAGGAGATATTGCAAAGCATTTGGAAAAAATGTCAACGCGGTTTTCTCTAAGGCGGAATAAGCTGGGGCCGATTTTTCAACGTTATCTTGTTCACACAATGCCTACAAGTCTAAATCTGCATTTTCAGCCTTCTAGCTCTTTTCGTTAAGGAGATATTGCAAAGCATTTGGAAAAAATGTCAACGCGGTTTTCTCTAAGGCGGAATAAGCTGGGGCCGATTTTTCAACGTTATCTTGTTCACACAATGCCTACAAGTCTAAATCTGCATTTTCAGCCTTCTAGCTCTTTTCGTTAAGGAGATATTGCAAAGCATTTGGAAAAAATGTCAACGCGGTTTTCTCTAAGGCGGAATAAGCTGGGGCCGAGTTTTCAACGTTATCTTGTTCACACAATGCCTACAAGTCTAAATCTGCATTTTCAGCCTTCTAGCTCTTTTCGTTAAGGAGATATTGCAAAGCATTTGGAAAAAATGTCAACGCGGTTTTCTCTAAGGCGGAATGAGCTGGGGCCGATTTTTCAACGCTATCTTGTTCACACAATGCCTACAAGTCTAAATCTGCATTTTCAGCCTTCTAGCTCTTTTCGTTAAGGAGATATTGCAAAGCATTTGGAAAAAATGTCAACGCGGTTTTCTCTAAGGCGGAATAAGCTGGGGCCGATTTTTCAACGATATCTTGTTCACACAATGCCTACAAGTCTAAATCTGCATTTTCAGCCTTCTAGCTCTTTTCGTTAAGGAGATATTGCAAAGCATTTGGAAAAAATGTCAACGCGGTTTTCTCTAAGGCGGAATGAGCTGGGGCCGATTTTTCAACGCTATCTTGTTCACACAATGCCTACAAGTCTAAATCTGCATTTTCAGCCTTCTAGCTCTTTTCGTTAAGGAGATATTGCAAGGCATTTGGAAAAAATGTCAACGCGGTTTTCTCTAAGGCGGAATGAGCTGGGGCCGATTTTTCAACGTTTTCTTGTTCACACAATGCCTACAAGTCTAAATCTGCATTTTCAGCCTTCTAGCTCTTTTCGTTAAGGAGATATTGCAAAGCATTTGGAAAAAATGTCAACGCGGTTTTCTCTAAGGCGGAATGAGCTGGGGCCGATTTTTCAACGTTATCTTGTTCACACAATGCCTACAAGTCTAAATCTGCATTTTCAGCCTTCTAGCTCTTTTCGTTAAGGAGATATTGCAAAGCATTTGGAAAAAATGTCAACGCGGTTTTCTCTAAGGCGGAATGAGCTGGGGCCGATTTTTCAACGTTTTCTTGTTCACACAATGCCTACAAGTCTAAATCTGCATTTTCAGCCTTCTAGCTCTTTTCGTTAAGGAGATATTGCAAAGCATTTGGAAAAAATGTCAACGCGGTTTTCTCTAAGGCGGAATAAGCTGGGGCCGATTTTTCAACGTTATCTTGTTCACACAATGCCTACAAGTCTAAATCTGCATTTTCAGCCTTCTAGCTCTTTTCGTTAAGGAGATATTGCAAAGCATTTGGAAAAAATGTCAACGCGGTTTTCTCTAAGGCGGAATGAGCTGGGGCCGATTTTTCAACGTTTTCTTGTTCACACAATGCCTACAAGTCTAAATCTGCATTTTCAGCCTTCTAGCTCTTTTCGTTAAGGAGATATTGCAAAGCATTTGGAAAAAATGTCAACGCGGTTTTCTCTAAGGCGGAATAAGCTGGGGCCGATTTTTCAACGTTATCTTGTTCACACAATGCCTACAAGTCTAAATCTGCATTTTCAGCCTTCTAGCTCTTTTCGTTAAGGAGATATTGCAAAGCATTTGGAAAAAATGTCAACGCGGTTTTCTCTAAGGCGGAATAAGCTGGGGCCGATTTTTCAACGTTATCTTGTTCACACAATGCCTACAAGTCTAAATCTGCATTTTCAGCCTTCTAGCTCTTTTCGTTAAGGAGATATTGCAAAGCATTTGGAAAAAATGTCAACGCGGTTTTCTCTAAGGCGGAATAAGCTGGGGCCGAGTTTTCAACGTTATCTTGTTCACACAATGCCTACAAGTCTAAATCTGCATTTTCAGCCTTCTAGCTCTTTTCGTTAAGGAGATATTGCAAAGCATTTGGAAAAAATGTCAACGCGGTTTTCTCTAAGGCGGAATGAGCTGGGGCCGATTTTTCAACGCTATCTTGTTCACACAATGCCTACAAGTCTAAATCTGCATTTTCAGCCTTCTAGCTCTTTTCGTTAAGGAGATATTGCAAAGCATTTGGAAAAAATGTCAACGCGGTTTTCTCTAAGGCGGAATGAGCTGGGGCCGATTTTTCAACGATATCTTGTTCACACAATGCCTACAAGTCTAAATCTGCATTTTCAGCCTTCTAGCTCTTTTCGTTAAGGAGATATTGCAAAGCATTTGGAAAAAATGTCAACGCGGTTTTCTCTAAGGCGGAATGAGCTGGGGCCGATTTTTCAACGCTATCTTGTTCACACAATGCCTACAAGTCTAAATCTGCATTTTCAGCCTTCTAGCTCTTTTCGTTAAGGAGATATTGCAAGGCATTTGGAAAAAATGTCAACGCGGTTTTCTCTAAGGCGGAATGAGCTGGGGCCGATTTTTCAACGTTTTCTTGTTCACACAATGCCTACAAGTCTAAATCTGCATTTTCAGCCTTCTAGCTCTTTTCGTTAAGGAGATATTGCAAAGCATTTGGAAAAAATGTCAACGCGGTTTTCTCTAAGGCGGAATGAGCTGGGGCCGATTTTTCAACGTTTTCTTGTTCACACAATGCCTACAAGTCTAAATCTGCATTTTCAGCCTTCTAGCTCTTTTCGTTAAGGAGATATTGCAAAGCATTTGGAAAAAATGTCAACGCGGTTTTCTCTAAGGCGGAATAAGCTGGGGCCGATTTTTCAACGTTATCTTGTTCACACAATGCCTACAAGTCTAAATCTGCATTTTCAGCCTTCTAGCTCTTTTCGTTAAGGAGATATTGCAAAGCATTTGGAAAAAATGTCAACGCGGTTTTCTCTAAGGCGGAATGAGCTGGGGCCGATTTTTCAACGCTATCTTGTTCACACAATGCCTACAAGTCTAAATCTGCATTTTCAGCCTTCTAGCTCTTTTCGTTAAGGAGATATTGCAAAGCATTTGGAAAAAATGTCAACGCGGTTTTCTCTAAGGCGGAATGAGCTGGGGCCGATTTTTCAACGTTTTCTTGTTCACACAATGCCTACAAGTCTAAATCTGCATTTTCAGCCTTCTAGCTCTTTTCGTTAAGGAGATATTGCAAAGCATTTGGAAAAAATGTCAACGCGGTTTTCTCTAAGGCGGAATGAGCTGGGGCCGATTTTTCAACGTTTTCTTGTTCACACAATGCCTACAAGTCTAAATCTGCATTTTCAGCCTTCTAGCTCTTTTCGTTAAGGAGATATTGCAAAGCATTTGGAAAAAATGTCAACGCGGTTTTCTCTAAGGCGGAATAAGCTGGGGCCGATTTTTCAACGTTATCTTGTTCACACAATGCCTACAAGTCTAAATCTGCATTTTCAGCCTTCTAGCTCTTTTCGTTAAGGAGATATTGCAAAGCATTTGGAAAAAATGTCAACGCGGTTTTCTCTAAGGCGGAATAAGCTGGGGCCGATTTTTCAACGTTATCTTGTTCACACAATGCCTACAAGTCTAAATCTGCATTTTCAGCCTTCTAGCTCTTTTCGTTAAGGAGATATTGCAAAGCATTTGGAAAAAATGTCAACGCGGTTTTCTCTAAGGCGGAATAAGCTGGGGCCGAGTTTTCAACGTTATCTTGTTCACACAATGCCTACAAGTCTAAATCTGCATTTTCAGCCTTCTAGCTCTTTTCGTTAAGGAGATATTGCAAAGCATTTGGAAAAAATGTCAACGCGGTTTTCTCTAAGGCGGAATGAGCTGGGGCCGATTTTTCAACGCTATCTTGTTCACACAATGCCTACAAGTCTAAATCTGCATTTTCAGCCTTCTAGCTCTTTTCGTTAAGGAGATATTGCAAAGCATTTGGAAAAAATGTCAACGCGGTTTTCTCTAAGGCGGAATAAGCTGGGGCCGATTTTTCAACGATATCTTGTTCACACAATGCCTACAAGTCTAAATCTGCATTTTCAGCCTTCTAGCTCTTTTCGTTAAGGAGATATTGCAAAGCATTTGGAAAAAATGTCAACGCGGTTTTCTCTAAGGCGGAATGAGCTGGGGCCGATTTTTCAACGCTATCTTGTTCACACAATGCCTACAAGTCTAAATCTGCATTTTCAGCCTTCTAGCTCTTTTCGTTAAGGAGATATTGCAAAGCATTTGGAAAAAATGTCAACGCGGTTTTCTCTAAGGCGGAATAAGCTGGGGCCGATTTTTCAACGTTATCTTGTTCACACAATGCCTACAAGTCTAAATCTGCATTTTCAGCCTTCTAGCTCTTTTCGTTAAGGAGATATTGCAAGGCATTTGGAAAAAATGTCAACGCGGTTTTCTCTAAGGCGGAATAAGCTGGAGCCGATTTTTCAACGCTATCTTGTTCACACAATGCCTACAAGTCTAAATCTGCATTTTCAGCCTTCTAGCTCTTTTCGTTAAGGAGATATTGCAAAGCATTTGGAAAAAATGTCAACGCGGTTTTCTCTAAGGCGGAATGAGCTGGGGCCGATTTTTCAACGTTTTCTTGTTCACACAATGCCTACAAGTCTAAATCTGCATTTTCAGCCTTCTAGCTCTTTTCGTTAAGGAGATATTGCAAAGCATTTGGAAAAAATGTCAACGCGGTTTTCTCTAAGGCGGAATGAGCTGGGGCCGATTTTTCAACGCTATCTTGTTCACACAATGCCTACAAGTTTAAATCTGCATTTTCAGCCTTCTAGCTCTTTTCGTTAAGGAGATATTGCAAAGCATTTGGAAAAAATGTCAACGCGGTTTTCTCTAAGGCGGAATAAGCTGGGGCCGATTTTTCAACGTTATCTTGTTCACACAATGCCTACAAGTCTAAATCTGCATTTTCAGCCTTCTAGCTCTTTTCGTTAAGGAGATATTGCAAAGCATTTGGAAAAAATGTCAACGCGGTTTTCTCTAAGGCGGAATGAGCTGGGGCCGATTTTTGAACGCAATCTTGTTCACACAATGCCTACAAGTCTAAATCTGCATTTTCAGCCTTCTAGCTCTTTTCGTTAAGGAGATATTGCAAAGCATTTGGAAAAAATGTCAACGCGGTTTTCTCTAAGGCGGAATGAGCTGGGGCCGATTTTTCAACGCTATCTTGTTCACACAATGCCTACAAGTCTAAATCTGCATTTTCAGCCTTCTAGCTCTTTTCGTTAAGGAGATATTGCAAAGCATTTGGAAAAAATGTCAACGCGGTTTTCTCTAAGGCGGAATAAGCTGGGGCCGATTTTTCAACGTTATCTTGTTCACACAATGCCTACAAGTCTAAATCTGCATTTTCAGCCTTCTAGCTCTTTTCGTTAAGGAGATATTGCAAGGCATTTGGAAAAAATGTCAACGCGGTTTTCTCTAAGGCGGAATAAGCTGGAGCCGATTTTTCAACGCTATCTTGTTCACACAATGCCTACAAGTCTAAATCTGCATTTTCAGCCTTCTAGCTCTTTTCGTTAAGGAGATATTGCAAAGCATTTGGAAAAAATGTCAACGCGGTTTTCTCTAAGGCGGAATGAGCTGGGGCCGATTTTTCAACGTTTTCTTGTTCACACAATGTCTACAAGTCTAAATCTGCATTTTCAGCCTTCTAGCTCTTTTCGTTAAGGAGATATTGCAAAGCATTTGGAAAAAATGTCAACGCGGTTTTCTCTAAGGCGGAATGAGCTGGGGCCGATTTTTCAACGCTATCTTGTTCACACAATGCCTACAAGTCTAAATCTGCATTTTCAGCCTTCTAGCTCTTTTCGTTAAGGAGATATTGCAAAGCATTTGGAAAAAATGTCAACGCGGTTTTCTCTAAGGCGGAATAAGCTGGGGCCGATTTTTCAACGTTATCTTGTTCACACAATGCCTACAAGTCTAAATCTGCATTTTCAGCCTTCTAGCTCTTTTCGTTAAGGAGATATTGCAAGGCATTTGGAAAAAATGTCAACGCGGTTTTCTCTAAGGCGGAATAAGCTGGAGCCGATTTTTCAACGCTATCTTGTTCACACAATGCCTACAAGTCTAAATCTGCATTTTCAGCCTTCTAGCTCTTTTCGTTAAGGAGATATTGCAAAGCATTTGGAAAAAATGTCAACGCGGTTTTCTCTAAGGCGGAATGAGCTGGGGCCGATTTTTCAACGTTTTCTTGTTCACACAATGCCTACAAGTCTAAATCTGCATTTTCAGCCTTCTAGCTCTTTTCGTTAAGGAGATATTGCAAAGCATTTGGAAAAAATGTCAACGCGGTTTTCTCTAAGGCGGAATGAGCTGGGGCCGATTTTTCAACGCTATCTTGTTCACACAATGCCTACAAGTCTAAATCTGCATTTTCAGCCTTCTAGCTCTTTTCGTTAAGGAGATATTGCAAAGCATTTGGAAAAAATGTCAACGCGGTTTTCTCTAAGGCGGAATAAGCTGGGGCCGATTTTTCAACGTTATCTTGTTCACACAATGCCTACAAGTCTAAATCTGCATTTTCAGCCTTCTAGCTCTTTTCGTTAAGGAGATATTGCAAAGCATTTGGAAAAAATGTCAACGCGGTTTTCTCTAAGGCGGAATGAGCTGGGGCCGATTTTTGAACGCTATCTTGTTCACACAATGCCTACAAGTCTAAATCTGCATTTTCAGCCTTCTAGCTCTTTTCGTTAAGGAGATATTGCAAAGCATTTGGAAAAAATGTCAACGCGGTTTTCTCTAAGGCGGAATGAGCTGGGGCCGATTTTTCAACGTTTTCTTGTTCACACAATGCCTACAAGTCTAAATCTGCATTTTCAGCCTTCTAGCTCTTTTCGTTAAGGAGATATTGCAAAGCATTTGGAAAAAATGTCAACGCGGTTTTCTCTAAGGCGGAATAAGCTGGGGCCGATTTTTCAACGTTATCTTGTTCACACAATGCCTACAAGTCTAAATCTGCATTTTCAGCCTTCTAGCTCTTTTCGTTAAGGAGATATTGCAAAGCATTTGGAAAAAATGTCAACGCGGTTTTCTCTAAGGCGGAATGAGCTGGGGCCGATTTTTCAACGCTCTCTTGTTCACACAATGCCTACAAGTCTAAATCTGCATTTTCAGCCTTCTAGCTCTTTTCGTTAAGGAGATATTGCAAAGCATTTGGAAAAAATGTCAACGCGGTTTTCTCTAAGGCGGAATAAGCTGGGGCCGATTTTTCAACGTTATCTTGTTCACACAATGCCTACAAGTCTAAATCTGCATTTTCAGCCTTCTAGCTCTTTTCGTTAAGGAGATATTGCAAAGCATTTGGAAAAAATGTCAACGCGGTTTTTCTCTAAGGCGGAATGAGCTGGGGCCGATTTTTCAACGCTATCTTGTTCACACAATGCCTACAAGTCTAAATCTGCATTTTCAGCCTTCTAGCTCTTTTCGTTAAGGAGATATTGCAAAGCATTTGGAAAAAATGTCAACGCGGTTTTCTCTAAGGCGGAATGAGCTGGGGCCGATTTTTCAACGTTTTCTTGTTCACACAATGCCTACAAGTCTAAATCTGCATTTTCAGCCTTCTAGCTCTTTTCGTTAAGGAGATATTGCAAAGCATTTGGAAAAAATGTCAACGCGGTTTTCTCTAAGTCGGAATAAGCTGGGGCCGATTTTTCAACGTTATCTTGTTCACACAATGCCTACAAGTCTAAATCTGCATTTTCAGCCTTCTAGCTCTTTTCGTTAAGGAGATATTGCAAAGCATTTGGAAAAAATGTCAACGCGGTTTTCTCTAAGGCGGAATAAGCTGGGGCCGATTTTTCAACGTTATCTTGTTCACACAATGCCTACAAGTCTAAATCTGCATTTTCAGCCTTCTAGCTCTTTTCGTTAAGGAGATATTGCAAAGCATTTGGAAAAAATGTCAACGCGGTTTTCTCTAAGGCGGAATGAGCTGGGGCCGATTTTTCAACGCTCTCTTGTTCACACAATGCCTACAAGTCTAAATCTGCATTTTCAGCCTTCTAGCTCTTTTCGTTAAGGAGATATTGCAAAGCATTTGGAAAAAATGTCAACGCGGTTTTCTCTAAGGCGGAATGAGCTGGGGCCGATTTTTCAACGTTTTCTTGTTCACACAATGCCTACAAGTCTAAATCTGCATTTACAGCCTTCTAGCTCTTTTCGTTAAGAAGATATTGCAAAGCATTTGGAAAAAATGTCAACGCGGTTTTCTCTAAGGCGGAATAAGCTGGGGCCGATTTTTCAACGTTATCTTGTTCACACAATGCCTACAAGTCTAAATCTGCAGTTTCAGCCTTCTAGCTCTTTTCGTTAAGGAGATATTGCAAAGCATTTGGAAAAAATGTCAACGCGGTTTTCTCTAAGGCGGAATGAGCTGGGGCCGATTTTTCAACGTTTTCTTGTTCACACAATGCCTACAAGTCTAAATCTGCATTTTCAGCCTTCTAGCTCTTTTCCTTAAGGAGATATTGCAAAGCATTTGGAAAAAATGTCAACGCGGTTTTCTCTAAGGCGGAATAAGCTGGGGCCGATTTTTCAACGATTTCTTGTTCACACAATGCCTACAAGTCTAAATCTGCATTTTCAGCCTTCTAGCTCTTTTCGTTAAGGAGATATTGCAAAGCATTTGGAAAAAATGTCAACGCGGTTTTCTCTAAGGCGGAATGAGCTGGGGCCGATTTTTCAACGCTATCTTGTTTACACAATGCCTACAAGTCTAAATCTGCATTTTCAGCCTTCTAGCTCTTTTCGTTAAGGAGATATTGCAAAGCATTTGGAAAAAATGTCAACGCGGTTTTCTCTAAGGCGGAATGAGCTGGGGCCGATTTTTCAACGCTATCTTGTTCACACAATGCCTACAAGTCTAAATCTGCATTTTCAGCCTTCTAGCTCTTTTCGTTAAGGAGATATTGCAAAGCATTTGGAAAAAATGTCAACGCGGTTTTCTCTAAGGCGGAATGAGCTGGGGCCGATTTTTCAACGTTTTCTTGTTCACACAATGCCTACAAGTCTAAATCTGCATTTTCAGCCTTCTAGCTCTTTTCGTTAAGGAGATATTGCAAAGCATTTGGAAAAAATGTCAACGCGGTTTTCTCTAAGGCGGAATGAGCTGGGGCCGATTTTTCAACGTTTTCTTGTTCACACAATGCCTACAAGTCTAAATCTGCATTTTCAGCCTTCTAGCTCTTTTCGTTAAGGAGATATTGCAAAGCATTTGGAAAAAATGTCAACGCGGTTTTCTCTAAGGCGGAATAAGCTGGGGCCGATTTTTCAACGTTATCTTGTTCACACAATGCCTACAAGTCTAAATCTGCATTTTCAGCCTTCTAGCTCTTTTCGTTAAGGAGATATTGCAAAGCATTTGGAAAAAATGTCAACGCGGTTTTCTCTAAGGCGGAATAAGCTGGGGCCGATTTTTCAACGATATCTTGTTCACACAATGCCTACAAGTCTAAATCTGCATTTTCAGCCTTCTAGCTCTTTTCGTTAAGGAGATATTGCAAAGCATTTGGAAAAAATGTCAACGCGGTTTTCTCTAAGGCGGAATGAGCTGGGGCCGATTTTTCAACGCTATCTTGTTCACACAATGCCTACAAGTCTAAATCTGCATTTTCAGCCTTCTAGCTCTTTTCGTTAAGGAGATATTGCAAGGCATTTGGAAAAAATGTCAACGCGGTTTTCTCTAAGGCGGAATGAGCTGGGGCCGATTTTTCAACGTTTTCTTGTTCACACAATGCCTACAAGTCTAAATCTGCATTTTCAGCCTTCTAGCTCTTTTCGTTAAGGAGATATTGCAAAGCATTTGGAAAAAATGTCAACGCGGTTTTCTCTAAGGCGGAATGAGCTGGGGCCGATTTTTCAACGTTTTCTTGTTCACACAATGCCTACAAGTCTAAATCTGCATTTTCAGCCTTCTAGCTCTTTTCGTTAAGGAGATATTGCAAAGCATTTGGAAAAAATGTCAACGCGGTTTTCTCTAAGGCGGAATAAGCTGGGGCCGATTTTTCAACGTTATCTTGTTCACACAATGCCTACAAGTCTAAATCTGCATTTTCAGCCTTCTAGCTCTTTTCGTTAAGGAGATATTGCAAAGCATTTGGAAAAAATGTCAACGCGGTTTTCTCTAAGGCGGAATGAGCTGGGGCCGATTTTTCAACGCTATCTTGTTCACACAATGCCTACAAGTCTAAATCTGCATTTTCAGCCTTCTAGCTCTTTTCGTTAAGGAGATATTGCAAAGCATTTGGAAAAAATGTCAACGCGGTTTTCTCTAAGGCGGAATGAGCTGGGGCCGATTTTTCAACGTTTTCTTGTTCACACAATGCCTACAAGTCTAAATCTGCATTTTCAGCCTTCTAGCTCTTTTCGTTAAGGAGATATTGCAAAGCATTTGGAAAAAATGTCAACGCGGTTTTCTCTAAGGCGGAATGAGCTGGGGCCGATTTTTCAACGTTTTCTTGTTCACACAATGCCTACAAGTCTAAATCTGCATTTTCAGCCTTCTAGCTCTTTTCGTTAAGGAGATATTGCAAAGCATTTGGAAAAAATGTCAACGCGGTTTTCTCTAAGGCGGAATAAGCTGGGGCCGATTTTTCAACGTTATCTTGTTCACACAATGCCTACAAGTCTAAATCTGCATTTTCAGCCTTCTAGCTCTTTTCGTTAAGGAGATATTGCAAAGCATTTGGAAAAAATGTCAACGCGGTTTTCTCTAAGGCGGAATAAGCTGGGGCCGATTTTTCAACGTTATCTTGTTCACACAATGCCTACAAGTCTAAATCTGCATTTTCAGCCTTCTAGCTCTTTTCGTTAAGGAGATATTGCAAAGCATTTGGAAAAAATGTCAACGCGGTTTTCTCTAAGGCGGAATAAGCTGGGGCCGAGTTTTCAACGTTATCTTGTTCACACAATGCCTACAAGTCTAAATCTGCATTTTCAGCCTTCTAGCTCTTTTCGTTAAGGAGATATTGCAAAGCATTTGGAAAAAATGTCAACGCGGTTTTCTCTAAGGCGGAATGAGCTGGGGCCGATTTTTCAACGCTATCTTGTTCACACAATGCCTACAAGTCTAAATCTGCATTTTCAGCCTTCTAGCTCTTTTCGTTAAGGAGATATTGCAAAGCATTTGGAAAAAATGTCAACGCGGTTTTCTCTAAGGCGGAATAAGCTGGGGCCGATTTTTCAACGATATCTTGTTCACACAATGCCTACAAGTCTAAATCTGCATTTTCAGCCTTCTAGCTCTTTTCGTTAAGGAGATATTGCAAAGCATTTGGAAAAAATGTCAACGCGGTTTTCTCTAAGGCGGAATGAGCTGGGGCCGATTTTTCAACGCTATCTTGTTCACACAATGCCTACAAGTCTAAATCTGCATTTTCAGCCTTCTAGCTCTTTTCGTTAAGGAGATATTGCAAAGCATTTGGAAAAAATGTCAACGCGGTTTTCTCTAAGGCGGAATAAGCTGGGGCCGATTTTTCAACGTTATCTTGTTCACACAATGCCTACAAGTCTAAATCTGCATTTTCAGCCTTCTAGCTCTTTTCGTTAAGGAGATATTGCAAGGCATTTGGAAAAAATGTCAACGCGGTTTTCTCTAAGGCGGAATAAGCTGGAGCCGATTTTTCAACGCTATCTTGTTCACACAATGCCTACAAGTCTAAATCTGCATTTTCAGCCTTCTAGCTCTTTTCGTTAAGGAGATATTGCAAAGCATTTGGAAAAAATGTCAACGCGGTTTTCTCTAAGGCGGAATGAGCTGGGGCCGATTTTTCAACGTTTTCTTGTTCACACAATGCCTACAAGTCTAAATCTGCATTTTCAGCCTTCTAGCTCTTTTCGTTAAGGAGATATTGCAAAGCATTTGGAAAAAATGTCAACGCGGTTTTCTCTAAGGCGGAATGAGCTGGGGCCGATTTTTCAACGCTATCTTGTTCACACAATGCCTACAAGTTTAAATCTGCATTTTCAGCCTTCTAGCTCTTTTCGTTAAGGAGATGTTGCAAAGCATTTGGAAAAAATGTCAACGCGGTTTTCTCTAAGGCGGAATAAGCTGGGGCCGATTTTTCAACGTTATCTTGTTCACACAATGCCTACAAGTCTAAATCTGCATTTTCAGCCTTCTAGCTCTTTTCGTTAAGGAGATATTGCAAAGCATTTGGAAAAAATGTCAACGCGGTTTTCTCTAAGGCGGAATGAGCTGGGGCCGATTTTTGAACGCAATCTTGTTCACACAATGCCTACAAGTCTAAATCTGCATTTTCAGCCTTCTAGCTCTTTTCGTTAAGGAGATATTGCAAAGCATTTGGAAAAAATGTCAACGCGGTTTTCTCTAAGGCGGAATAAGCTGGGGCCGATTTTTCAACGTTATCTTGTTCACACAATGCCTACAAGTCTAAATCTGCATTTTCAGCCTTCTAGCTCTTTTCGTTAAGGAGATATTGCAAAGCATTTGGAAAAAATGTCAACGCGGTTTTCTCTAAGGCGGAATGAGCTGGGGCCGATTTTTCAACGTTTTCTTGTTCACACAATGCCTACAAGTCTAAATCTGCATTTTCAGCCTTCTAGCTCTTTTCGTTAAGGAGATATTGCAAAGCATTTGGAAAAAATGTCAACGCGGTTTTCTCTAAGGCGGAATAAGCTGGGGCCGATTTTTCAACGTTATCTTGTTCACACAATGCCTACAAGTCTAAATCTGCATTTTCAGCCTTCTAGCTCTTTTCGTTAAGGAGATATTGCAAAGCATTTGGAAAAAATGTCAACGCGGTTTTCTCTAAGGCGGAATAAGCTGGGGCCGATTTTTCAACGTTATCTTGTTCACACAATGCCTACAAGTCTAAATCTGCATTTTCAGCCTTCTAGCTCTTTTCGTTAAGGAGATATTGCAAAGCATTTGGAAAAAATGTCAACGCGGTTTTCTCTAAGGCGGAATAAGCTGGGGCCGAGTTTTCAACGTTATCTTGTTCACACAATGCCTACAAGTCTAAATCTGCATTTTCAGCCTTCTAGCTCTTTTCGTTAAGGAGATATTGCAAAGCATTTGGAAAAAATGTCAACGCGGTTTTCTCTAAGGCGGAATGAGCTGGGGCCGATTTTTCAACGCTATCTTGTTCACACAATGCCTACAAGTCTAAATCTGCATTTTCAGCCTTCTAGCTCTTTTCGTTAAGGAGATATTGCAAAGCATTTGGAAAAAATGTCAACGCGGTTTTCTCTAAGGCGGAATAAGCTGGGGCCGATTTTTCAACGATATCTTGTTCACACAATGCCTACAAGTCTAAATCTGCATTTTCAGCCTTCTAGCTCTTTTCGTTAAGGAGATATTGCAAAGCATTTGGAAAAAATGTCAACGCGGTTTTCTCTAAGGCGGAATGAGCTGGGGCCGATTTTTCAACGCTATCTTGTTCACACAATGCCTACAAGTCTAAATCTGCATTTTCAGCCTTCTAGCTCTTTTCGTTAAGGAGATATTGCAAGGCATTTGGAAAAAATGTCAACGCGGTTTTCTCTAAGGCGGAATGAGCTGGGGCCGATTTTTCAACGTTTTCTTGTTCACACAATGCCTACAAGTCTAAATCTGCATTTTCAGCCTTCTAGCTCTTTTCGTTAAGGAGATATTGCAAAGCATTTGGAAAAAATGTCAACGCGGTTTTCTCTAAGGCGGAATGAGCTGGGGCCGATTTTTCAACGTTTTCTTGTTCACACAATGCCTACAAGTCTAAATCTGCATTTTCAGCCTTCTAGCTCTTTTCGTTAAGGAGATATTGCAAAGCATTTGGAAAAAATGTCAACGCGGTTTTCTCTAAGGCGGAATAAGCTGGGGCCGATTTTTCAACGTTATCTTGTTCACACAATGCCTACAAGTCTAAATCTGCATTTTCAGCCTTCTAGCTCTTTTCGTTAAGGAGATATTGCAAAGCATTTGGAAAAAATGTCAACGCGGTTTTCTCTAAGGCGGAATGAGCTGGGGCCGATTTTTCAACGCTATCTTGTTCACACAATGCCTACAAGTCTAAATCTGCATTTTCAGCCTTCTAGCTCTTTTCGTTAAGGAGATATTGCAAAGCATTTGGAAAAAATGTCAACGCGGTTTTCTCTAAGGCGGAATGAGCTGGGGCCGATTTTTCAACGTTTTCTTGTTCACACAATGCCTACAAGTCTAAATCTGCATTTTCAGCCTTCTAGCTCTTTTCGTTAAGGAGATATTGCAAAGCATTTGGAAAAAATGTCAACGCGGTTTTCTCTAAGGCGGAATGAGCTGGGGCCGATTTTTCAACGTTTTCTTGTTCACACAATGCCTACAAGTCTAAATCTGCATTTTCAGCCTTCTAGCTCTTTTCGTTAAGGAGATATTGCAAAGCATTTGGAAAAAATGTCAACGCGGTTTTCTCTAAGGCGGAATAAGCTGGGGCCGATTTTTCAACGTTATCTTGTTCACACAATGCCTACAAGTCTAAATCTGCATTTTCAGCCTTCTAGCTCTTTTCGTTAAGGAGATATTGCAAAGCATTTGGAAAAAATGTCAACGCGGTTTTCTCTAAGGCGGAATAAGCTGGGGCCGATTTTTCAACGTTATCTTGTTCACACAATGCCTACAAGTCTAAATCTGCATTTTCAGCCTTCTAGCTCTTTTCGTTAAGGAGATATTGCAAAGCATTTGGAAAAAATGTCAACGCGGTTTTCTCTAAGGCGGAATAAGCTGGGGCCGAGTTTTCAACGTTATCTTGTTCACACAATGCCTACAAGTCTAAATCTGCATTTTCAGCCTTCTAGCTCTTTTCGTTAAGGAGATATTGCAAAGCATTTGGAAAAAATGTCAACGCGGTTTTCTCTAAGGCGGAATGAGCTGGGGCCGATTTTTCAACGCTATCTTGTTCACACAATGCCTACAAGTCTAAATCTGCATTTTCAGCCTTCTAGCTCTTTTCGTTAAGGAGATATTGCAAAGCATTTGGAAAAAATGTCAACGCGGTTTTCTCTAAGGCGGAATAAGCTGGGGCCGATTTTTCAACGATATCTTGTTCACACAATGCCTACAAGTCTAAATCTGCATTTTCAGCCTTCTAGCTCTTTTCGTTAAGGAGATATTGCAAAGCATTTGGAAAAAATGTCAACGCGGTTTTCTCTAAGGCGGAATGAGCTGGGGCCGATTTTTCAACGCTATCTTGTTCACACAATGCCTACAAGTCTAAATCTGCATTTTCAGCCTTCTAGCTCTTTTCGTTAAGGAGATATTGCAAAGCATTTGGAAAAAATGTCAACGCGGTTTTCTCTAAGGCGGAATAAGCTGGGGCCGATTTTTCAACGTTATCTTGTTCACACAATGCCTACAAGTCTAAATCTGCATTTTCAGCCTTCTAGCTCTTTTCGTTAAGGAGATATTGCAAGGCATTTGGAAAAAATGTCAACGCGGTTTTCTCTAAGGCGGAATAAGCTGGAGCCGATTTTTCAACGCTATCTTGTTCACACAATGCCTACAAGTCTAAATCTGCATTTTCAGCCTTCTAGCTCTTTTCGTTAAGGAGATATTGCAAAGCATTTGGAAAAAATGTCAACGCGGTTTTCTCTAAGGCGGAATGAGCTGGGCCGATTTTTCAACGTTTTCTTGTTCACACAATGCCTACAAGTCTAAATCTGCATTTTCAGCCTTCTAGCTCTTTTCGTTAAGGAGATATTGCAAAGCATTTGGAAAAAATGTCAACGCGGTTTTCTCTAAGGCGGAATGAGCTGGGGCCGATTTTTCAACGCTATCTTGTTCACACAATGCCTACAAGTTTAAATCTGCATTTTCAGCCTTCTAGCTCTTTTCGTTAAGGAGATATTGCAAAGCATTTGGAAAAAATGTCAACGCGGTTTTCTCTAAGGCGGAATAAGCTGGGGCCGATTTTTCAACGTTATCTTGTTCACACAATGCCTACAAGTCTAAATCTGCATTTTCAGCCTTCTAGCTCTTTTCGTTAAGGAGATATTGCAAAGCATTTGGAAAAAATGTCAACGCGGTTTTCTCTAAGGCGGAATGAGCTGGGGGCGATTTTTGAACGCAATCTTGTTCACACAATGCCTACAAGTCTAAATCTGCATTTTCAGCCTTCTAGCTCTTTTCGTTAAGGAGATATTGCAAAGCATTTGGAAAAAATGTCAACGCGGTTTTCTCTAAGGCGGAATGAGCTGGGGCCGATTTTTCAACGTTTTCTTGTTCACACAATGCCTACAAGTCTAAATCTGCATTTTCAGCCTTCTAGCTCTTTTCGTTAAGGAGATATTGCAAAGCATTTGGAAAAAATGTCAACGCGGTTTTCTCTAAGGCGGAATAAGCTGGGGCCGATTTTTCAACGTTATCTTGTTCACACAATGCCTACAAGTCTAAATCTGCATTTTCAGCCTTCTAGCTCTTTTCGTTAAGGAGATATTGCAAAGCATTTGGAAAAAATGTCAACGCGGTTTTCTCTAAGGCGGAATGAGCTGGGGCCGATTTTTCAACGTTTTCTTGTTCACACAATGCCTACAAGTCTAAATCTGCATTTTCAGCCTTCTAGCTCTTTTCGTTAAGGAGATATTGCAAAGCATTTGGAAAAAATGTCAACGCGGTTTTCTCTAAGGCGGAATAAGCTGGGGCCGATTTTTCAACGTTATCTTGTTCACACAATGCCTACAAGTCTAAATCTGCATTTTCAGCCTTCTAGCTCTTTTCGTTAAGGAGATATTGCAAAGCATTTGGAAAAAATGTCAACGCGGTTTTCTCTAAGGCGGAATAAGCTGGGGCCGATTTTTCAACGTTATCTTGTTCACACAATGCCTACAAGTCTAAATCTGCATTTTCAGCCTTCTAGCTCTTTTCGTTAAGGAGATATTGCAAAGCATTTGGAAAAAATGTCAACGCGGTTTTCTCTAAGGCGGAATAAGCTGGGGCCGAGTTTTCAACGTTATCTTGTTCACACAATGCCTACAAGTCTAAATCTGCATTTTCAGCCTTCTAGCTCTTTTCGTTAAGGAGATATTGCAAAGCATTTGGAAAAAATGTCAACGCGGTTTTCTCTAAGGCAGAATGAGCTGGGGCCGATTTTTCAACGCTATCTTGTTCACACAATGCCTACAAGTCTAAATCTGCATTTTCAGCCTTCTAGCTCTTTTCGTTAAGGAGATATTGCAAAGCATTTGGAAAAAATGTCAACGCGGTTTTCTCTAAGGCGGAATAAGCTGGGGCCGATTTTTCAACGATATCTTGTTCACACAATGCCTACAAGTCTAAATCTGCATTTTCAGCCTTCTAGCTCTTTTCGTTAAGGAGATATTGCAAAGCATTTGGAAAAAATGTCAACGCGGTTTTCTCTAAGGCGGAATGAGCTGGGGCCGATTTTTCAACGCTATCTTGTTCACACAATGCCTACAAGTCTAAATCTGCATTTTCAGCCTTCTAGCTCTTTTCGTTAAGGAGATATTGCAAGGCATTTGGAAAAAATGTCAACGCGGTTTTCTCTAAGGCGGAATGAGCTGGGGCCGATTTTTCAACGTTTTCTTGTTCACACAATGCCTACAAGTCTAAATCTGCATTTTCAGCCTTCTAGCTCTTTTCGTTAAGGAGATATTGCAAAGCATTTGGAAAAAATGTCAACGCGGTTTTCTCTAAGGCGGAATGAGCTGGGGCCGATTTTTCAACGTTATCTTGTTCACACAATGCCTACAAGTCTAAATCTGCATTTTCAGCCTTCTAGCTCTTTTCGTTAAGGAGATATTGCAAAGCATTTGGAAAAAATGTCAACGCGGTTTTCTCTAAGGCGGAATGAGCTGGGGCCGATTTTTCAACGTTTTCTTGTTCACACAATGCCTACAAGTCTAAATCTGCATTTTCAGCCTTCTAGCTCTTTTCGTTAAGGAGATATTGCAAAGCATTTGGAAAAAATGTCAACGCGGTTTTCTCTAAGGCGGAATAAGCTGGGGCCGATTTTTCAACGTTATCTTGTTCACACAATGCCTACAAGTCTAAATCTGCATTTTCAGCCTTCTAGCTCTTTTCGTTAAGGAGATATTGCAAAGCATTTGGAAAAAATGTCAACGCGGTTTTCTCTAAGGCGGAATGAGCTGGGGCCGATTTTTCAACGTTTTCTTGTTCACACAATGCCTACAAGTCTAAATCTGCATTTTCAGCCTTCTAGCTCTTTTCGTTAAGGAGATATTGCAAAGCATTTGGAAAAAATGTCAACGCGGTTTTCTCTAAGGCGGAATGAGCTGGGGCCGATTTTTCAACGCTATCTTGTTCACACAATGCCTACAAGTCTAAATCTGCATTTTCAGCCTTCTAGCTCTTTTCGTTAAGGAGATATTGCAAAGCATTTGGAAAAAATGTCAACGCGGTTTTCTCTAAGGCGGAATGAGCTGGGGCCGATTTTTCAACGTTTTCTTGTTCACACAATGCCTACAAGTCTAAATCTGCATTTTCAGCCTTCTAGCTCTTTTCGTTAAGGAGATATTGCAAAGCATTTGGAAAAAATGTCAACGCGGTTTTCTCTAAGGCGGAATGAGCTGGGGCCGATTTTTCAACGCTATCTTGTTCACACAATGCCTACAAGTCTAAATCTGCATTTTCAGCCTTCTAGCTCTTTTCGTTAAGGAGATATTGCAAAGCATTTGGAAAAAATGTCAACGCGGTTTTCTCTAAGGCGGAATGAGCTGGGGCCGATTTTTCAACGTTTTCTTGTTCACACAATGCCTACAAGTCTAAATCTGCATTTTCAGCCTTCTAGCTCTTTTCGTTAAGGAGATATTGCAAAGCATTTGGAAAAAATGTCAACGCGGTTTTCTCTAAGGCGGAATAAGCTGGGGCCGATTTTTCAACGCTATCTTGTTCACACAATGCCTACAAGTCTAAATCTGCATTTTCAGCCTTCTAGCTCTTTTCGTTAAGGAGATATTGCAAAGCATTTGGAAAAAATGTCAACGCGGTTTTCTCTAAGGCGGAATAAGCTGGGGCCGATTTTTCAACGTTATCTTGTTCACACAATGCCTACAAGTCTAAATCTGCATTTTCAGCCTTCTAGCTCTTTTCGTTAAGGAGATATTGCAAAGCATTTGGAAAAAATGTCAACGCGGTTTTCTCTAAGGCGGAATAAGCTGGGGCCGAGTTTTCAACGTTATCTTGTTCACACAATGCCTACAAGTCTAAATCTGCATTTTCAGCCTTCTAGCTCTTTTCGTTAAGGAGATATTGCAAAGCATTTGGAAAAAATGTCAACGCGGTTTTCTCTAAGGCGGAATGAGCTGGGGCCGATTTTTCAACGCTATCTTGTTCACACAATGCCTACAAGTCTAAATCTGCATTTTCAGCCTTCTAGCTCTTTTCGTTAAGGAGATATTGCAAAGCATTTGGAAAAAATGTCAACGCGGTTTTCTCTAAGGCGGAATAAGCTGGGGCCGATTTTTCAACGATATCTTGTTCACACAATGCCTACAAGTCTAAATCTGCATTTTCAGCCTTCTAGCTCTTTTCGTTAAGGAGATATTGCAAAGCATTTGGAAAAAATGTCAACGCGGTTTTCTCTAAGGCGGAATGAGCTGGGGCCGATTTTTCAACGCTATCTTGTTCACACAATGCCTACAAGTCTAAATCTGCATTTTCAGCCTTCTAGCTCTTTTCGTTAAGGAGATATTGCAAGGCATTTGGAAAAAATGTCAACGCGGTTTTCTCTAAGGCGGAATGAGCTGGGGCCGATTTTTCAACGTTTTCTTGTTCACACAATGCCTACAAGTCTAAATCTGCATTTTCAGCCTTCTAGCTCTTTTCGTTAAGGAGATATTGCAAAGCATTTGGAAAAAATGTCAACGCGGTTTTCTCTAAGGCGGAATGAGCTGGGGCCGATTTTTCAACGTTTTCTTGTTCACACAATGCCTACAAGTCTAAATCTGCATTTTCAGCCTTCTAGCTCTTTTCGTTAAGGAGATATTGCAAAGCATTTGGAAAAAATGTCAACGCGGTTTTCTCTAAGGCGGAATAAGCTGGGGCCGATTTTTCAACGTTATCTTGTTCACACAATGCCTACAAGTCTAAATCTGCATTTTCAGCCTTCTAGCTCTTTTCGTTAAGGAGATATTGCAAAGCATTTGGAAAAAATGTCAACGCGGTTTTCTCTAAGGCGGAATGAGCTGGGGCCGATTTTTCAACGCTATCTTGTTCACACAATGCCTACAAGTCTAAATCTGCATTTTCAGCCTTCTAGCTCTTTTCGTTAAGGAGATATTGCAAAGCATTTGGAAAAAATGTCAACGCGGTTTTCTCTAAGGCGGAATGAGCTGGGGCCGATTTTTCAACGTTTTCTTGTTCACACAATGCCTACAAGTCTAAATCTGCATTTTCAGCCTTCTAGCTCTTTTCGTTAAGGAGATATTGCAAAGCATTTGGAAAAAATGTCAACGCGGTTTTCTCTAAGGCGGAATGAGCTGGGGCCGATTTTTCAACGTTTTCTTGTTCACACAATGCCTACAAGTCTAAATCTGCATTTTCAGCCTTCTAGCTCTTTTCGTTAAGGAGATATTGCAAAGCATTTGGAAAAAATGTCAACGCGGTTTTCTCTAAGGCGGAATAAGCTGGGGCCGATTTTTCAACGTTATCTTGTTCACACAATGCCTACAAGTCTAAATCTGCATTTTCAGCCTTCTAGCTCTTTTCGTTAAGGAGATATTGCAAAGCATTTGGAAAAAATGTCAACGCGGTTTTCTCTAAGGCGGAATAAGCTGGGGCCGATTTTTCAACGTTATCTTGTTCACACAATGCCTACAAGTCTAAATCTGCATTTTCAGCCTTCTAGCTCTTTTCGTTAAGGAGATATTGCAAAGCATTTGGAAAAAATGTCAACGCGGTTTTCTCTAAGGCGGAATAAGCTGGGGCCGAGTTTTCAACGTTATCTTGTTCACACAATGCCTACAAGTCTAAATCTGCATTTTCAGCCTTCTAGCTCTTTTCGTTAAGGAGATATTGCAAAGCATTTGGAAAAAATGTCAACGCGGTTTTCTCTAAGGCGGAATGAGCTGGGGCCGATTTTTCAACGCTATCTTGTTCACACAATGCCTACAAGTCTAAATCTGCATTTTCAGCCTTCTAGCTCTTTTCGTTAAGGAGATATTGCAAAGCATTTGGAAAAAATGTCAACGCGGTTTTCTCTAAGGCGGAATAAGCTGGGGCCGATTTTTCAACGATATCTTGTTCACACAATGCCTACAAGTCTAAATCTGCATTTTCAGCCTTCTAGCTCTTTTCGTTAAGGAGATATTGCAAAGCATTTGGAAAAAATGTCAACGCGGTTTTCTCTAAGGCGGAATGAGCTGGGGCCGATTTTTCAACGCTATCTTGTTCACACAATGCCTACAAGTCTAAATCTGCATTTTCAGCCTTCTAGCTCTTTTCGTTAAGGAGATATTGCAAAGCATTTGGAAAAAATGTCAACGCGGTTTTCTCTAAGGCGGAATAAGCTGGGGCCGATTTTTCAACGTTATCTTGTTCACACAATGCCTACAAGTCTAAATCTGCATTTTCAGCCTTCTAGCTCTTTTCGTTAAGGAGATATTGCAAGGCATTTGGAAAAAATGTCAACGCGGTTTTCTCTAAGGCGGAATAAGCTGGAGCCGATTTTTCAACGCTATCTTGTTCACACAATGCCTACAAGTCTAAATCTGCATTTTCAGCCTTCTAGCTCTTTTCGTTAAGGAGATATTGCAAAGCATTTGGAAAAAATGTCAACGCGGTTTTCTCTAAGGCGGAATGAGCTGGGGCCGATTTTTCAACGTTTTCTTGTTCACACAATGCCTACAAGTCTAAATCTGCATTTTCAGCCTTCTAGCTCTTTTCGTTAAGGAGATATTGCAAAGCATTTGGAAAAAATGTCAACGCGGTTTTCTCTAAGGCGGAATGAGCTGGGGCCGATTTTTCAACGCTATCTTGTTCACACAATGCCTACAAGTTTAAATCTGCATTTTCAGCCTTCTAGCTCTTTTCGTTAAGGAGATATTGCAAAGCATTTGGAAAAAATGTCAACGCGGTTTTCTCTAAGGCGGAATAAGCTGGGGCCGATTTTTCAACGTTATCTTGTTCACACAATGCCTACAAGTCTAAATCTGCATTTTCAGCCTTCTAGCTCTTTTCGTTAAGGAGATATTGCAAAGCATTTGGAAAAAATGTCAACGCGGTTTTCTCTAAGGCGGAATGAGCTGGGGGCGATTTTTGAACGCAATCTTGTTCACACAATGCCTACAAGTCTAAATCTGCATTTTCAGCCTTCTAGCTCTTTTCGTTAAGGAGATATTGCAAAGCATTTGGAAAAAATGTCAACGCGGTTTTCTCTAAGGCGGAATGAGCTGGGGCCGATTTTTCAACGTTTTCTTGTTCACACAATGCCTACAAGTCTAAATCTGCATTTTCAGCCTTCTAGCTCTTTTCGTTAAGGAGATATTGCAAAGCATTTGGAAAAAATGTCAACGCGGTTTTCTCTAAGGCGGAATGAGCTGGGGCCGATTTTTCAACGTTTTCTTGTTCACACAATGCCTACAAGTCTAAATCTGCATTTTCAGCCTTCTAGCTCTTTTCGTTAAGGAGATATTGCAAAGCATTTGGAAAAAATGTCAACGCGGTTTTCTCTAAGGCGGAATAAGCTGGGGCCGATTTTTCAACGTTATCTTGTTCACACAATGCCTACAAGTCTAAATCTGCATTTTCAGCCTTCTAGCTCTTTTCGTTAAGGAGATATTGCAAAGCATTTGGAAAAAATGTCAACGCGGTTTTCTCTAAGGCGGAATAAGCTGGGGCCGATTTTTCAACGTTATCTTGTTCACACAATGCCTACAAGTCTAAATCTGCATTTTCAGCCTTCTAGCTCTTTTCGTTAAGGAGATATTGCAAAGCATTTGGAAAAAATGTCAACGCGGTTTTCTCTAAGGCGGAATAAGCTGGGGCCGAGTTTTCAACGTTATCTTGTTCACACAATGCCTACAAGTCTAAATCTGCATTTTCAGCCTTCTAGCTCTTTTCGTTAAGGAGATATTGCAAAGCATTTGGAAAAAATGTCAACGCGGTTTTCTCTAAGGCGGAATGAGCTGGGGCCGATTTTTCAACGCTATCTTGTTCACACAATGCCTACAAGTCTAAATCTGCATTTTCAGCCTTCTAGCTCTTTTCGTTAAGGAGATATTGCAAAGCATTTGGAAAAAATGTCAACGCGGTTTTCTCTAAGGCGGAATAAGCTGGGGCCGATTTTTCAACGATATCTTGTTCACACAATGCCTACAAGTCTAAATCTGCATTTTCAGCCTTCTAGCTCTTTTCGTTAAGGAGATATTGCAAAGCATTTGGAAAAAATGTCAACGCGGTTTTCTCTAAGGCGGAATGAGCTGGGGCCGATTTTTCAACGCTATCTTGTTCACACAATGCCTACAAGTCTAAATCTGCATTTTCAGCCTTCTAGCTCTTTTCGTTAAGGAGATATTGCAAGGCATTTGGAAAAAATGTCAACGCGGTTTTCTCTAAGGCGGAATGAGCTGGGGCCGATTTTTCAACGTTTTCTTGTTCACACAATGCCTACAAGTCTAAATCTGCATTTTCAGCCTTCTAGCTCTTTTCGTTAAGGAGATATTGCAAAGCATTTGGAAAAAAATGTCAACGCGGTTTTCTCTAAGGCGGAATGAGCTGGGGCCGATTTTTCAACGTTATCTTGTTCACACAATGCCTACAAGTCTAAATCTGCATTTTCAGCCTTCTAGCTCTTTTCGTTAAGGAGATATTGCAAAGCATTTGGAAAAAATGTCAACGCGGTTTTCTCTAAGGCGGAATGAGCTGGGGCCGATTTTTCAACGTTTTCTTGTTCACACAATGCCTACAAGTCTAAATCTGCATTTTCAGCCTTCTAGCTCTTTTCGTTAAGGAGATATTGCAAAGCATTTGGAAAAAATGTCAACGCGGTTTTCTCTAAGGCGGAATGAGCTGGGGGCGATTTTTGAACGCAATCTTGTTCACACAATGCCTACAAGTCTAAATCTGCATTTTCAGCCTTCTAGCTCTTTTCGTTAAGGAGATATTGCAAAGCATTTGGAAAAAATGTCAACGCGGTTTTCTCTAAGGCGGAATGAGCTGGGGCCGATTTTTCAACGTTTTCTTGTTCACACAATGCCTACAAGTCTAAATCTGCATTTTCAGCCTTCTAGCTCTTTTCGTTAAGGAGATATTGCAAAGCATTTGGAAAAAATGTCAACGCGGTTTTCTCTAAGGCGGAATAAGCTGGGGCCGATTTTTCAACGTTATCTTGTTCACACAATGCCTACAAGTCTAAATCTGCATTTTCAGCCTTCTAGCTCTTTTCGTTAAGGAGATATTGCAAAGCATTTGGAAAAAATGTCAACGCGGTTTTCTCTAAGGCGGAATGAGCTGGGGCCGATTTTTCAACGTTTTCTTGTTCACACAATGCCTACAAGTCTAAATCTGCATTTTCAGCCTTCTAGCTCTTTTCGTTAAGGAGATATTGCAAAGCATTTGGAAAAAATGTCAACGCGGTTTTCTCTAAGGCGGAATAAGCTGGGGCCGATTTTTCAACGTTATCTTGTTCACACAATGCCTACAAGTCTAAATCTGCATTTTCAGCCTTCTAGCTCTTTTCGTTAAGGAGATATTGCAAAGCATTTGGAAAAAATGTCAACGCGGTTTTCTCTAAGGCGGAATAAGCTGGGGCCGATTTTTCAACGTTATCTTGTTCACACAATGCCTACAAGTCTAAATCTGCATTTTCAGCCTTCTAGCTCTTTTCGTTAAGGAGATATTGCAAAGCATTTGGAAAAAATGTCAACGCGGTTTTCTCTAAGGCGGAATGAGCTGGGGCCGATTTTTCAACGCTATCTTGTTCACACAATGCCTACAAGTCTAAATCTGCATTTTCAGCCTTCTAGCTCTTTTCGTTAAGGAGATATTGCAAAGCATTTGGAAAAAATGTCAACGCGGTTTTCTCTAAGGCGGAATAAGCTGGGGCCGATTTTTCAACGATATCTTGTTCACACAATGCCTACAAGTCTAAATCTGCATTTTCAGCCTTCTAGCTCTTTTCGTTAAGGAGATATTGCAAAGCATTTGGAAAAAATGTCAACGCGGTTTTCTCTAAGGCGGAATGAGCTGGGGCCGATTTTTCAACGCTATCTTGTTCACACAATGCCTACAAGTCTAAATCTGCATTTTCAGCCTTCTAGCTCTTTTCGTTAAGGAGATATTGCAAGGCATTTGGAAAAAATGTCAACGCGGTTTTCTCTAAGGCGGAATGAGCTGGGGCCGATTTTTCAACGTTTTCTTGTTCACACAATGCCTACAAGTCTAAATCTGCATTTTCAGCCTTCTAGCTCTTTTCGTTAAGGAGATATTGCAAAGCATTTGGAAAAAATGTCAACGCGGTTTTCTCTAAGGCGGAATGAGCTGGGGCCGATTTTTCAACGTTATCTTGTTCACACAATGCCTACAAGTCTAAATCTGCATTTTCAGCCTTCTAGCTCTTTTCGTTAAGGAGATATTGCAAAGCATTTGGAAAAAATGTCAACGCGGTTTTCTCTAAGGCGGAATGAGCTGGGGCCGATTTTTCAACGTTTTCTTGTTCACACAATGCCTACAAGTCTAAATCTGCATTTTCAGCCTTCTAGCTCTTTTCGTTAAGGAGATATTGCAAAGCATTTGGAAAAAATGTCAACGCGGTTTTCTCTAAGGCGGAATAAGCTGGGGCCGATTTTTCAACGTTATCTTGTTCACACAATGCCTACAAGTCTAAATCTGCATTTTCAGCCTTCTAGCTCTTTTCGTTAAGGAGATATTGCAAAGCATTTGGAAAAAATGTCAACGCGGTTTTCTCTAAGGCGGAATGAGCTGGGGCCGATTTTTCAACGTTTTCTTGTTCACACAATGCCTACAAGTCTAAATCTGCATTTTCAGCCTTCTAGCTCTTTTCGTTAAGGAGATATTGCAAAGCATTTGGAAAAAATGTCAACGCGGTTTTCTCTAAGGCGGAATAAGCTGGGGCCGATTTTTCAACGTTATCTTGTTCACACAATGCCTACAAGTCTAAATCTGCATTTTCAGCCTTCTAGCTCTTTTCGTTAAGGAGATATTGCAAAGCATTTGGAAAAAATGTCAACGCGGTTTTCTCTAAGGCGGAATAAGCTGGGGCCGATTTTTCAACGTTATCTTGTTCACACAATGCCTACAAGTCTAAATCTGCATTTTCAGCCTTCTAGCTCTTTTCGTTAAGGAGATATTGCAAAGCATTTGGAAAAAATGTCAACGCGGTTTTCTCTAAGGCGGAATAAGCTGGGGCCGAGTTTTCAACGTTATCTTGTTCACACAATGCCTACAAGTCTAAATCTGCATTTTCAGCCTTCTAGCTCTTTTCGTTAAGGAGATATTGCAAAGCATTTGGAAAAAATGTCAACGCGGTTTTCTCTAAGGCGGAATGAGCTGGGGCCGATTTTTCAACGCTATCTTGTTCACAACAATGCCTACAAGTCTAAATCTGCATTTTCAGCCTTCTAGCTCTTTTCGTTAAGGAGATATTGCAAAGCATTTGGAAAAAATGTCAACGCGGTTTTCTCTAAGGCGGAATGAGCTGGGGCCGATTTTTCAACGATATCTTGTTCACACAATGCCTACAAGTCTAAATCTGCATTTTCAGCCTTCTAGCTCTTTTCGTTAAGGAGATATTGCAAAGCATTTGGAAAAAATGTCAACGCGGTTTTCTCTAAGGCGGAATGAGCTGGGGCCGATTTTTCAACGCTATCTTGTTCACACAATGCCTACAAGTCTAAATCTGCATTTTCAGCCTTCTAGCTCTTTTCGTTAAGGAGATATTGCAAGGCATTTGGAAAAAATGTCAACGCGGTTTTCTCTAAGGCGGAATGAGCTGGGGCCGATTTTTCAACGTTTTCTTGTTCACACAATGCCTACAAGTCTAAATCTGCATTTTCAGCCTTCTAGCTCTTTTCGTTAAGGAGATATTGCAAAGCATTTGGAAAAAATGTCAACGCGGTTTTCTCTAAGGCGGAATGAGCTGGGGCCGATTTTTCAACGTTTTCTTGTTCACACAATGCCTACAAGTCTAAATCTGCATTTTCAGCCTTCTAGCTCTTTTCGTTAAGGAGATATTGCAAAGCATTTGGAAAAAATGTCAACGCGGTTTTCTCTAAGGCGGAATAAGCTGGGGCCGATTTTTCAACGTTATCTTGTTCACACAATGCCTACAAGTCTAAATCTGCATTTTCAGCCTTCTAGCTCTTTTCGTTAAGGAGATATTGCAAAGCATTTGGAAAAAATGTCAACGCGGTTTTCTCTAAGGCGGAATGAGCTGGGGCCGATTTTTCAACGCTATCTTGTTCACACAATGCCTACAAGTCTAAATCTGCATTTTCAGCCTTCTAGCTCTTTTCGTTAAGGAGATATTGCAAAGCATTTGGAAAAACATAGTCAACGCGGTTTTCTCTAAGGCGGAATGAGCTGGGGCCGATTTTCAACGTTTTCTTGTTCACACAATGCCTACAAGTCTAAATCTGCATTTTCAGCCTTCTAGCTCTTTTCGTTAAGGAGATATTGCAAAGCATTTGGAAAAATGTCAACGCGGTTTTCTCTAAGGCGGAATGAGCTGGGGCCGATTTTTCAACGTTTTCTTGTTCACACAATGCCTACAAGTCTAAATCTGCATTTTCAGCCTTCTAGCTCTTTTCGTTAAGGAGATATTGCAAAGCATTTGGAAAAAATGTCAACGCGGTTTTCTCTAAGGCGGAATAAGCTGGGGCCGATTTTTCAACGTTATCTTGTTCACACAATGCCTACAAGTCTAAATCTGCATTTTCAGCCTTCTAGCTCTTTTCGTTAAGGAGATATTGCAAAGCATTTGGAAAAAATGTCAACGCGGTTTTCTCTAAGGCGGAATAAGCTGGGGCCGATTTTTCAACGTTATCTTGTTCACACAATGCCTACAAGTCTAAATCTGCATTTTCAGCCTTCTAGCTCTTTTCGTTAAGGAGATATTGCAAAGCATTTGAAAAAATGTCAACGCGGTTTTCTCTAAGGCGGAATAAGCTGGGGCCGAGTTTTCAACGTTATCTTGTTCACACAATGCCTACAAGTCTAAATCTGCATTTTCAGCCTTCTAGCTCTTTTCGTTAAGGAGATATTGCAAAGCATTTGGAAAAAATGTCAACGCGGTTTTCTCTAAGGCGGAATGAGCTGGGCCGATTTTTCAACGTTATCTTGTTCACACAATGCCTACAAGTCTAAATCTGCATTTTCAGCCTTCTAGCTCTTTTCGTTAAGGAGATATTGCAAAGCATTTGGAAAAAATGTCAACGCGGTTTTCTCTAAGGCGGAATGAGCTGGGGCCGATTTTTCAACGTTTTCTTGTTCACACAATGCCTACAAGTCTAAATCTGCATTTTCAGCCTTCTAGCTCTTTTCGTTAAGGAGATATTGCAAAGCATTTGGAAAAAATGTCAACGCGGTTTTCTCTAAGGCGGAATAAGCTGGGGCCGATTTTTCAACGTTATCTTGTTCACACAATGCCTACAAGTCTAAATCTGCATTTTCAGCCTTTCTAGCTCTTTTCGTTAAGGAGATATTGCAAAGCATTTGGAAAAAATGTCAACGCGGTTTTCTCTAAGGCGGAATGAGCTGGGGCCGATTTTTCAACGTTTTCTTGTTCACACAATGCCTACAAGTCTAAATCTGCATTTTCAGCCTTCTAGCTCTTTTCGTTAAGGAGATATTGCAAAGCATTTGGAAAAAATGTCAACGCGGTTTTCTCTAAGGCGGAATGAGCTGGGGCCGATTTTTCAACGTTATCTTGTTCACACAATGCCTACAAGTCTAAATCTGCATTTTCAGCCTTCTAGCTCTTTTCGTTAAGGAGATATTGCAAAGCATTTGGAAAAAATGTCAACGCGGTTTTCTCTAAGGCGGAATAAGCTGGGGCCGATTTTTCAACGTTATCTTGTTCACACAATGCCTACAAGTCTAAATCTGCATTTTCAGCCTTCTAGCTCTTTTCGTTAAGGAGATATTGCAAAGCATTTGGAAAAAATGTCAACGCGGTTTTCTCTAAGGCGGAATAAGCTGGGGCCGATTTTTCAACGTTATCTTGTTCACACAATGCCTACAAGTCTAAATCTGCATTTTCAGCCTTCTAGCTCTTTTCGTTAAGGAGATATTGCAAAGCATTTGGAAAAAATGTCAACGCGGTTTTCTCTAAGGCGGAATGAGCTGGGGCCGATTTTTCAACGTTATCTTGTTCACACAATGCCTACAAGTCTAAATCTGCATTTTCAGCCTTCTAGCTCTTTTCGTTAAGGAGATATTGCAAAGCATTTGGAAAAAATGTCAACGCGGTTTTCTCTAAGGCGGAATGAGCTGGGGCCGATTTTTCAACGATATCTTGTTCACACAATGCCTACAAGTCTAAATCTGCATTTTCAGCCTTCTAGCTCTTTTCGTTAAGGAGATATTGCAAAGCATTTGGAAAAAATGTCAACGCGGTTTTCTCTAAGGCGGAATGAGCTGGGGCCGATTTTTCAACGCTATCTTGTTCACACAATGCCTACAAGTCTAAATCTGCATTTTCAGCCTTCTAGCTCTTTTCGTTAAGGAGATATTGCAAAGGCATTTGGAAAAAATGTCAACGCGGTTTTCTCTAAGGCGGAATGAGCTGGGGCCGATTTTTCAACGTTTTCTTGTTCACACAATGCCTACAAGTCTAAATCTGCATTTTCAGCCTTCTAGCTCTTTTCGTTAAGGAGATATTGCAAAGCATTTGGAAAAAATGTCAACGCGGTTTTCTCTAAGGCGGAATGAGCTGGGGCCGATTTTTCAACGTTTTCTTGTTCACACAATGCCTACAAGTCTAAATCTGCATTTTCAGCCTTCTAGCTCTTTTCGTTAAGGAGATATTGCAAAGCATTTGGAAAAAATGTCAACGCGGTTTTCTCTAAGGCGGAATAAGCTGGGGCCGATTTTTCAACGTTATCTTGTTCACACAATGCCTACAAGTCTAAATCTGCATTTTCAGCCTTCTAGCTCTTTTCGTTAAGGAGATATTGCAAAGCATTTGGAAAAAATGTCAACGCGGTTTTCTCTAAGGCGGAATGAGCTGGGGCCGATTTTTCAACGCTATCTTGTTCACACAATGCCTACAAGTCTAAATCTGCATTTTCAGCCTTCTAGCTCTTTTCGTTAAGGAGATATTGCAAAGCATTTGGAAAAAATGTCAACGCGGTTTTCTCTAAGGCGGAATGAGCTGGGGCCGATTTTTCAACGTTTTCTTGTTCACACAATGCCTACAAGTCTAAATCTGCATTTTCAGCCTTCTAGCTCTTTTCGTTAAGGAGATATTGCAAAGCATTTGGAAAAAATGTCAACGCGGTTTTCTCTAAGGCGGAATGAGCTGGGGCCGATTTTTCAACGTTTTCTTGTTCACACAATGCCTACAAGTCTAAATCTGCATTTTCAGCCTTCTAGCTCTTTTCGTTAAGGAGATATTGCAAAGCATTTGGAAAAAATGTCAACGCGGTTTTTCTCTAAGGCGGAATAAGCTGGGGCCGATTTTTCAACGTTATCTTGTTCACACAATGCCTACAAGTCTAAATCTGCATTTTCAGCCTTCTAGCTCTTTTCGTTAAGGAGATATTGCAAAGCATTTGGAAAAAATGTCAACGCGGTTTTCTCTAAGGCGGAATAAGCTGGGGCCGATTTTTCAACGTTATCTTGTTCACACAATGCCTACAAGTCTAAATCTGCATTTTCAGCCTTCTAGCTCTTTTCGTTAAGGAGATATTGCAAAGCATTTGGAAAAAATGTCAACGCGGTTTTCTCTAAGGCGGAATAAGCTGGGGCCGAGTTTTCAACGTTATCTTGTTCACACAATGCCTACAAGTCTAAATCTGCATTTTCAGCCTTCTAGCTCTTTTCGTTAAGGAGATATTGCAAAGCATTTGGAAAAAATGTCAACGCGGTTTTCTCTAAGGCGGAATGAGCTGGGGCCGATTTTTCAACGCTATCTTGTTCACACAATGCCTACAAGTCTAAATCTGCATTTTCAGCCTTCTAGCTCTTTTCGTTAAGGAGATATTGCAAAGCATTTGGAAAAAATGTCAACGCGGTTTTCTCTAAGGCGGAATAAGCTGGGGCCGATTTTTCAACGATATCTTGTTCACACAATGCCTACAAGTCTAAATCTGCATTTTCAGCCTTCTAGCTCTTTTCGTTAAGGAGATATTGCAAAGCATTTGGAAAAAATGTCAACGCGGTTTTCTCTAAGGCGGAATGAGCTGGGGCCGATTTTTCAACGCTATCTTGTTCACACAATGCCTACAAGTCTAAATCTGCATTTTCAGCCTTCTAGCTCTTTTCGTTAAGGAGATATTGCAAAGCATTTGGAAAAAATGTCAACGCGGTTTTCTCTAAGGCGGAATAAGCTGGGGCCGATTTTTCAACGTTATCTTGTTCACACAATGCCTACAAGTCTAAATCTGCATTTTCAGCCTTCTAGCTCTTTTCGTTAAGAGATATTGCAAGGCATTTGGAAAAAATGTCAACGCGGTTTTCTCTAAGGCGGAATAAGCTGGAGCCGATTTTTCAACGCTATCTTGTTCACACAATGCCTACAAGTCTAAATCTGCATTTTCAGCCTTCTAGCTCTTTTCGTTAAGGAGATATTGCAAAGCATTTGGAAAAAATGTCAACGCGGTTTTCTCTAAGGCGGAATGAGCTGGGGCCGATTTTTCAACGTTTTCTTGTTCACACAATGCCTACAAGTCTAAATCTGCATTTTCAGCCTTCTAGCTCTTTTCGTTAAGGAGATATTGCAAAGCATTTGGAAAAAATGTCAACGCGGTTTTCTCTAAGGCGGAATGAGCTGGGGCCGATTTTTCAACGCTATCTTGTTCACACAATGCCTACAAGTTTAAATCTGCATTTTCAGCCTTCTAGCTCTTTTCGTTAAGGAGATATTGCAAAGCATTTGGAAAAAATGTCAACGCGGTTTTCTCTAAGGCGGAATAAGCTGGGGCCGATTTTTCAACGTTATCTTGTTCACACAATGCCTACAAGTCTAAATCTGCATTTTCAGCCTTCTAGCTCTTTTCGTTAAGGAGATATTGCAAAGCATTTGGAAAAAATGTCAACGCGGTTTTCTCTAAGGCGGAATGAGCTGGGGCCGATTTTTGAACGCTATCTTGTTCACACAATGCCTACAAGTCTAAATCTGCATTTTCAGCCTTCTAGCTCTTTTCGTTAAGGAGATATTGCAAAGCATTTGGAAAAAATGTCAACGCGGTTTTCTCTAAGGCGGAATGAGCTGGGGCCGATTTTTCAACGCTATCTTGTTCACACAATGCCTACAAGTCTAAATCTGCATTTTCAGCCTTCTAGCTCTTTTCGTTAAGGAGATATTGCAAAGCATTTGGAAAAAATGTCAACGCGGTTTTCTCTAAGGCGGAATAAGCTGGGGCCGATTTTTCAACGTTATCTTGTTCACACAATGCCTACAAGTCTAAATCTGCATTTTCAGCCTTCTAGCTCTTTTCGTTAAGGAGATATTGCAAAGGCATTTGGAAAAAATGTCAACGCGGTTTTCTCTAAGGCGGAATAAGCTGGAGCCGATTTTTCAACGCTATCTTGTTCACACAATGCCTACAAGTCTAAATCTGCATTTTCAGCCTTCTAGCTCTTTTCGTTAAGGAGATATTGCAAAGCATTTGGAAAAAATGTCAACGCGGTTTTCTCTAAGGCGGAATGAGCTGGGGCCGATTTTTCAACGTTTTCTTGTTCACACAATGCCTACAAGTCTAAATCTGCATTTTCAGCCTTCTAGCTCTTTTCGTTAAGGAGATATTGCAAAGCATTTGGAAAAAATGTCAACGCGGTTTTCTCTAAGGCGGAATGAGCTGGGGCCGATTTTTCAACGCTATCTTGTTCACACAATGCCTACAAGTCTAAATCTGCATTTTCAGCCTTCTAGCTCTTTTCGTTAAGGAGATATTGCAAAGCATTTGGAAAAAATGTCAACGCGGTTTCTCTAAGGCGGAATAAGCTGGGGCCGATTTTTCAACGTTATCTTGTTCACACAATGCCTACAAGTCTAAATCTGCATTTTCAGCCTTCTAGCTCTTTTCGTTAAGGAGATATTGCAAGGCATTTGGAAAAAATGTCAACGCGGTTTTCTCTAAGGCGGAATAAGCTGGGCCGATTTTTCAACGCTATCTTGTTCACACAATGCCTACAAGTCTAAATCTGCATTTTCAGCCTTCTAGCTCTTTTCGTTAAGGAGATATTGCAAAGCATTTGGAAAAAATGTCAACGCGGTTTTCTCTAAGGCGGAATGAGCTGGGGCCGATTTTTCAACGTTTTCTTGTTCACACAATGCCTACAAGTCTAAATCTGCATTTTCAGCCTTCTAGCTCTTTTCGTTAAGGAGATATTGCAAAGCATTTGGAAAAAATGTCAACGCGGTTTTCTCTAAGGCGGAATGAGCTGGGGCCGATTTTTCAACGCTATCTTGTTCACACAATGCCTACAAGTCTAAATCTGCATTTTCAGCCTTCTAGCTCTTTTCGTTAAGGAGATATTGCAAAGCATTTGGAAAAAATGTCAACGCGGTTTTCTCTAAGGCGGAATAAGCTGGGGCCCGATTTTTCAACGATATCTTGTTCACACAATGCCTACAAGTCTAAATCTGCATTTTCAGCCTTCTAGCTCTTTTCGTTAAGGAGATATTGCAAAGCATTTGGAAAAAATGTCAACGCGGTTTTCTCTAAGGCGGAATGAGCTGGGGCCGATTTTTCAACGCTATCTTGTTCACACAATGCCTACAAGTCTAAATCTGCATTTTCAGCCTTCTAGCTCTTTTCGTTAAGGAGATATTGCAAGGCATTTGGAAAAAATGTCAACGCGTTTTCTCTAAGGCGGATGAGCTGGGGCCGATTTTTCAACGTTTTCTTGTTCACACAATGCCTACAAGTCTAAATCTGCATTTTCAGCCTTCTAGCTCTTTTCGTTAAGGAGATATTGCAAAGCATTTGGAAAAAAATGTCAACGCGGTTTTCTCTAAGGCGGAATGAGCTGGGGCCGATTTTTCAACGTTATCTTGTTCACACAATGCCTACAAGTCTAAATCTGCATTTTCAGCCTTCTAGCTCTTTTCGTTAAGGAGATATTGCAAAGCATTTGGAAAAAATGTCAACGCGGTTTTCTCTAAGGCGGAATGAGCTGGGGCCGATTTTTCAACGTTTTCTTGTTCACACAATGCCTACAAGTCTAAATCTGCATTTTCAGCCTTCTAGCTCTTTTCGTTAAGGAGATATTGCAAAGCATTTGGGAAAAAATGTCAACGCGGTTTTCCTCTAAGGCGGAATGAGCTGGGGGCGATTTTTGAACGCAATCTTGTTCACACAATGCCTACAAGTCTAAATCTGCATTTTCAGCCTTCTAGCTCTTTTCGTTAAGGAGATATTGCAAAGCATTTGGAAAAAATGTCAACGCGGTTTTCTCTAAGGCGGAATGAGCTGGGGCCGATTTTTCAACGTTTTCTTGTTCACACAATGCCTACAAGTCTAAATCTGCATTTTCAGCCTTCTAGCTCTTTTCGTTAAGGAGATATTGCAAAGCATTTGGAAAAAATGTCAACGCGGTTTTCTCTAAGGCGGAATAAGCTGGGGCCGATTTTTCAACGTTATCTTGTTCACACAATGCCTACAAGTCTAAATCTGCATTTTCAGCCTTCTAGCTCTTTTCGTTAAGGAGATATTGCAAAGCATTTGGAAAAAATGTCAACGCGGTTTTCTCTAAGGCGGAATGAGCTGGGGCCGATTTTTCAACGTTTTCTTGTTCACACAATGCCTACAAGTCTAAATCTGCATTTTCAGCCTTCTAGCTCTTTTCGTTAAGGAGATATTGCAAAGCATTTGGAAAAAATGTCAACGCGGTTTCTCTAAGGCGGAATAAGCTGGGGCCGATTTTTCAACGTTATCTTGTTCACACAATGCCTACAAGTCTAAATCTGCATTTTCAGCCTTCTAGCTCTTTTCGTTAAGGAGATATTGCAAAGCATTTGGAAAAAATGTCAACGCGGTTTTCTCTAAGGCGGAATAAGCTGGGGCCGATTTTTCAACGTTATCTTGTTCACACAATGCCTACAAGTCTAAATCTGCATTTTCAGCCTTCTAGCTCTTTTCGTTAAGGAGATATTGCAAAGCATTTGGAAAAAATGTCAACGCGGTTTTCTCTAAGGCGGAATGAGCTGGGGCCGATTTTTCAACGCTATCTTGTTCACACAATGCCTACAAGTCTAAATCTGCATTTTCAGCCTTCTAGCTCTTTTCGTTAAGGAGATATTGCAAAGCATTTGGAAAAAATGTCAACGCGGTTTTCTCTAAGGCGGAATAAGCTGGGGCCGATTTTTCAACGATATCTTGTTCACACAATGCCTACAAGTCTAAATCTGCATTTTCAGCCTTCTAGCTCTTTTCGTTAAGGAGATATTGCAAAGCATTTGGAAAAAATGTCAACGCGGTTTTCTCTAAGGCGGAATGAGCTGGGGCCGATTTTTCAACGCTATCTTGTTCACACAATGCCTACAAGTCTAAATCTGCATTTTCAGCCTTCTAGCTCTTTTCGTTA